>NC_082639.1:125566889-125699656 GCF_028023285.1 Balaenoptera ricei
TTAGGTCTACCATTTTATTTTTTGTTTTGTCTTTTACCTTAGTTTCTCAATCCTGTGTTTCTCTTATTTTGCCTTCTTGTGGGTTACTTAAACATTTTTTGGTAAGTCCATTTTAATCTAATTTATTTATAATCATTTGTGTATACTGTTTGTATAGTTTTCTTAGTGGTTGCTTTTGGCATTACACTATACATATGTAACTTATCATAGCCTACTGGAATCTGTCTTTTATTACTTCAAGTGAAGTTTCAAAATTTTACTTCCATTTAGGTCTCTTAATAGTCCCCCGTTTTAAAGTATGATTTTCTGTAGTATTTCCTTTATATACATTGAGAACCACATCAGATGGTGTCATAATTTTTGCTTTGACCGTCATAGGGAATTTAAGAAACTCATGAGGCTAATGATAGTCTCTTATATTTATCCCACTTGTTTTCACCCATTCCATTGTTCGCCTTTTCTTTCTGAAGTTGCCAGTCTTCTGTTATTGTTTTTTATGTTTTCATAACAGTAGGTGATATCTGGGCTTTCCAGTGCCATTGGATTTGAGTTTCAGGAAACACTGAGCCTGGCTCACTTAATGCTACTGAGTTGGAGGGTTTGTATACGTTGGGCCTGTTGGCACAGCAGATGCTAGCAGATTAGACTAATGCTGATGGGACTAGTGCCACAGGAGGATGCATTCCCATTCAGGCTACGCTGCTGCTACAGTAGATCAAATCCCCCTCTACCCCAAGTGTGGGGCAGTGACCTGCTGCTGTCACTGCTTCTTTATTAGGCTGCTTTCGCCTCAGGTGTGTGGTGGGATCCCTTGGAAGCTGCTGCTGCTGTGAATCACAGGGTTAAATTCATTTTAGAAATACTTAAATATAAATATATAGCCTGGCTCTTGTAGGACCTCTGTATTTGTTTTTTATTGCTTTCATACGAATTACCGCAAATTGAGTGACTCAAAACATCGTAAATTTATTACCTTACAAGTCTGACATTGGTCTCAGTTGAGTAAAGTAAAAGTGTTGGCAGGATCGACAGATGAATGGATAAAGCTGTGGCACATATATACAATGGACTATTACTCAGCCATAAAAAGAAATGAAATTGAGTTATTTGTAGTGAGGTGGATTGACCTAGAGACTGTCATACAGAGTGAAGTAAGTCAGAAAGAGAAAAACAAATACCGTATGCTAACACATATATATGGAATCTAAAAAAAAAGAAAAAAATGGTTATGAAGAACCTAGGGGCAGGACAGGAATAAAGACTCAGCCATAGAGAATGGACTTGAGGACACAGGGAGGGGGAAGGGTAATCTGGGATGAAGTCAGAGAGTGGCATGGACATATATACACTACCAAATGTAAACTAGATAGCTAGTGGGAAGCAGCCACAAAGCACAGGGAGTGGAATCCTGCAGTGTTTGCTGATGGTCATTTGACTGGTGTGAGCTGAAACCTTTTTGACATTGGATTTGCATGTGGCTAATAATTCCTTATACTGAGCTTTAGGCATGTCCTTTTTTTTCTTTTCCTTTTTTTTTTAAAGAGTGACTACAACTTCCCTCTTCATATTGACGTCTTGAAAAATTTGTCATGTGTTGAATTTCCTTGCCTATTCCCTACCCCAGGGCATTTTTTGAGGGCAGGCGTCATTTACAGCCCAGCAGTCCTTGTGACTATTAAGCTACCATTAGCACTGGGTTTAAAGCTGCTGTTGTGGGAAAGAGCCACAAGGTGGCAGCATTATTTCGTTCTCAACTCTTGTTACTAGGGCAACAGAGTCTTCCTGGAGGTAGTGTTCCAAGGTTGTAAATTAGAGTGGAATGTGCTGGGACAAGCCCCCAGAAGTTTATGTCTCCTTACTTATGTTTGCTTTTTAAATTTAATTTCTATTTCTTATCGGAGTAAATTTGATTCGAGTGTTGTGATTGTTTGGCTGTACAGAATCTGCTCAATGATTCATGCATATGTCTGTTCATCTTCGGATCCTGTTACCATGTATGTTATTACAGAATGTTGAGTAGACCTCCCTTGGTATTTGGTAGGTGTTTTGTCATTATATATTTTCTATGTATTAGTGATTATATAATTCATATAGTTTATATGTTATATGTTTATGTACATTTAACATACATTAATCTATGTATGTTAGCCCCTTAGTCCTAAATTATCCATCCTCCCACCTTTCATTTTGGTTAACCATTAGTTTGTTTTATAAGTCTGTGAGTGTCTTTTTCTGTGGAAATATGTTCATTGGTAGCAATCTTAGGATAACATGTATAAATGATATCATAGGATATTTGTCATTCCCTTTTGACTGACTTAACCTAATATGATTATTTCTAGGCTCATCTGTAGTCCTGTAAACGGCACTGTTCATTTTTTTCCCGAGGCTACTATTCCATTCGGTACGTATACCACTTCTTCTTTGTCCATTTATCTGTTGATGGGCATTTTGTTTGCTTCCATGTCTTGCCTATTGTAAATACTGCTGCAATACACGATTTTCCATCCCGTGTCTTTTGGATTCTGGCTTTCACAGGTGACAGGCCCAATAGTGGGCCTTCCAGATCATATGGTGACTCACTTTTTACCTTTAAACACACTGCCATTCTGTTCCTATTATTGGCTGTTACCAGTTTACATCCCACTTAGACCGAGAGGTTATGCTGTTCTCCACAACTTCTTCAACATCTATTGTTTGTTGACTTTTTGCTGATGGTCATTCTGACTGGTGTGAGGTGATACCTTTGTGTAGATTGGGTTTCCATGCGTCTGACAATTCCTGATGTTTTGCGTTTATCAATGTCCTTTTCATTTTTTTTTAAGATTGAGCTAAACTTACAACTTCTAATTGCCTTCTTGAAAAATTTGCCGCGTTTGGATTTTTTGGCCATTCCCTGCCCCAGGATATTTTTTGAGGGCATGAGTCATTTACAGCCCTGCAGTCCTTGTGAATATTAGTGACCATTAGCAGTAGATTTGAGCTGCTGTTTGAGGAAACGGCCTTAGGGTGGGAAGACTTCTACGTTGCCAACTCTGCTTGCTAGGGAAACAGAACCTTGCTGCAAGTTGTGCTTTTAGGTTGCAGATTAGAGTGGAATGTGCCAGGACAAACCCCCATAAGTTTTAGCCTCCTTAATTCTTGTCTGTGTCTTTAAGTTGTAGTTTTTATCAGAGCAAACTTGATTGAAAAATGTCTTTTTTTCTAGGTGTACAGAATCTTGTTCATTTACACATATGCATATATCTATTGATCTTTGGGTTCTTTTCCATGTAGGTTATTACAGAGTGTTGAGTAGACCACTCTTGGTATTCCATAGGTCTTTGGGGATTATATATTTTATACGTATTAGTATATGTGTGTTAACCCCAATATCCTAATTTATCCATTCCTCACACCTTTTCTTTGGCTTAACCATAAGTTTGTCTTCTCAATCTGAGATTGCCTTTCTCTGTGGAAATATGTTCATTTTTATGAATTTTCAGATAACATAAGTGATATCAAAAGGCATTTGTCTTTCGCATTCTGATTTACTTCACGTTGTGTGATTATCTCTAGGCTCATGTGTGGTGCTGCATATGCCATTCTTTTATTTTTTTTCGTGACTTATATTCCATTCTGTCTATATACCACTTCTTCTTTGTCCATTCATCTGTTTATGGACCTTTTTTTTGCTTCCATATCTTGGCTATTTCAATATTGCTGCAGTGCACATTTGCCTGCCTCTGTCTTTCCGATTCTGGTGGCCTTAGGTTATAGGCCCAAAAGGTGCCCTGCCGCATCATATGGTAGCTGAATTTTTACCTTTTAAAGCAGCTCCGTTCAGTTTGTGTTAGTGCTGTTACCACTTTACATCCCACCAGCAGCTAGAAGGTACACAGTTCTCTAAAAGCCCTTCAGCATTTACAGTTTGTAGACTTTTTGCTGATGGTCATTTGACTGGTGTGAGCTGAAACCTTTTTGGACGTTGGATTTGCATATGGCTGAGAATTCCTTATAGTGAACTTTAGGCATGTCCTTTTTTTTCTTTTCCTTTTTTTTTTAAAGAGTGACTACACCTTCCCTCTTCATATTGAGTTCTTGAAAAATTTGTCATGTGTTGAATTTCCTTGCCTATGCCCTACCCCAGGGCATTTTTTGAGGGCAGGCGTCATTTACAGTTTTTTTTTAAATTTAATTTATTTTATTTTTTATTTTATTTTATTTTTGGCTGTGTTGGGTCTTCATTGCTGCGCACTGGCTTTCTCTAGTTGCGGTGAGCGGGGGCTACTCTTTGTTACAGTGCGCAGGCCTCTCATTGTGGTGGCTTCTCTTATTGTGGAGCACGGGCTCTAGGGTGCGCGGGCTTCAGTAGTTGTGGCACGCGGGCTCAGTAGTTGTGGCTCGCGGGCTCTAGAGCGCAGTCTCAGTAGTTGTGGCGCACGGGCTTAGTTGCTCCGCGGCATGTGGGATCTTCCGGGACCAGGGCTCGAACCCGTGTCTCCTGCGTTGGCAGGCGGATTCGTAACCACTGCGCCACCAGGGAAGGCCAAGAAGGTGTTTTTTAACGTGTAATTTGAGCAAGTGGTTCCGTGTTATTAACATGCCCGGGGCGGGGTGGGGGGTCGGTGCGACAGGGCTGCCCTCCTCTGCAGGTCTAGTTCCAGTCTCTGAAAGGCATTGAGGATTCTGTTTGAGGATTCTGTCTTCCTTTGTGTTTTCTGCTCCCCACGCTCCCTCCTGTAACCCCTTTCTGCCATCCCCACTCCCCCCACCCCCCCAGTCACACGTTGCAAACCCCAGACCCGTTTTTTCCGTTGTGATTAAACCGTCACCTGAAGCCGCCTCCAGGAGCCTCTGATCTGAACCCCCTAGTGGCATTAACGTGGCCCTCGTGCTATTAACTTCAGCCTCACAGACTTTCCCCGCTGAGAACAGCTTTGCTGGGCACTGAGGGTCTGTGACTTTTATCTCAGTTAGGCCGTTAAAAAACTGAAACATGGTTTAGATAAATAAATAACTCCTCCTTCCCTTCCTCCTGACTCTGAGCTTGGAGCTGGTGAGCTGTCTGGGGAGAAGGTCACGGGATGGGGGCTGGGGGATGGGGAGAGAGGACAAGGTAACCGTGCCTGACACGGATCTGTAACTACACGTGGACAGAGCTCTATACTGAACGTGTCTGGTCCCTCCTTTGCTCCGAGGCGTTCCCGTTTTCTGGTTGGTGTGAGGGGTGGGGCAGAGTGGAAGGTGGACCAAGGTTGCAGTAGCTTTGTCTGACTCTAGGTCTGTGACATCCCCCTTCAAGCACATCCCTCTTCCCCACTGTCTCCCCATCTCTTCCCTCCGCCCCTTTCCGTGACTGTCTCCGTGTGTTTCCACCTTGTTGCTTTTCTGTGGTCCCTCTGTTTCTCTTTCACCCTCTACCTGTCTCCGCCTTTTGTCTCCTTCCGAACCTTCCAGCATCCCCTGTGCTGCGGTTGGCGCATGGTTTGGGGCATCGCCCTCCAACGCGGGCTGCAGGCGACTTGTCAGACTGCTTTGTGAAACAAAAAAATGTAGAAATCTTTCATTTCCTTGGCCTCTGAGGCTTCGCTGGGGTGGCGGGCAATTGGCAGGCCTGTCGGCTACACCCCACACTGGTCGTTGTTTCATATTCTTAGCTATAAAAGTGGGGATACAAATGGTACCTGCTTCATAAGGCCGTAGTGAGGATCCAGCAGGAAGTGGATGCGAAGCCCTGAGCACAGTGATTGATTCTCAGCAGATGCTCAATGAATGAAATCTCTTAAATGAAATCGTTTATTATAAAAATTTTTAGTCCGGGGTAAAAGTGGACCAGAACAATGAGCCCCCATGCATATACATCAGCCAGATTCGGTATGTTTCAACATTTTGTGTACCTGCTTTGTCCATCCCCTCTTCTTGTGGTTGCCGGAATATTTTAAAGCAATTAGCAAACCCCTCGTAGCATTTCAGCCCTATGTGCGTCTCTAAAAAATCTGAATGTTTTCTCATACAACCTTAAGACCTTTATGCCAACCAATGAAAATGATGATTCTTACTTTAATACTGAGTCCATATTCAGGTTTTTCTGATTAACTTTAAAATGTCCTTTTACTCTTGTGTTTTTTGAATCAGGATCCAAATATTGTTCTTGTATTGTAATTGGTAATAACATCCCATTAATCCAGAACAGCCCCCCACCCCACCCCCACCCCCACCCCCAGGTAATTGACGTATTGAAGAAACTGGGCCGGCTGTAGAGTGTTCCACATTCTGGATTTCTCTGTTTGCTTTTTCGTGGTGTCATTTAAATTGCACTTCTGCTTCCTAAATTTCCTATGAGCTGAAAGCCAGCTCCAACAGCTGGATTAGCGTGTTAGGTTCGGACTTTGTAGCAAGAGGCACATGACACGTAGGGGCCGCTCTGCCGTCCGTCACTTCTCTAAAGTGGGCTCAGGTGCGCTCAGCTCTCCGGCTCCTCATTCAGCTGTCATCTGCCATTCGTTTCATCTTCACTGACGATCTCTGCATAAATCGATTATTTTATTAGGAAGTTAGGAAGCGGTGAGTTTGCTAATCATGCCATTCCTTCCACGTTGACTGCTTTTTACTCATCCACTTGCGCTATATATTTGCCTGTAAAGACAGTCAGGTGCGGTTGGCAGATTTCTGCGACGTCTCCCGTGACTTTTAAAAGCCTCCAGGGGTTACTCCCAGGGGTAACCCGCTGAAAGAGATTTTGCAGATATAATTAAGGTTGTGTTCTGGGTGGGTTGAATTTGCTCACACCAGCCCTTTAAAAGCAGAGAATGTCCTCAGGCCGGCAGCAGAAGTCAGAGAGATTGAAGCAGGAGAAAGGTGGGACGCACCCTTGGCAACTTTGCAGGTGGAGGGGGCCCCATGAGAAGGATTGTGAGTGTGTCGAGGAGCTGAGGGTGACGCCTCCTCCTTGGCAGGCAGCAAGGGAACGGGGACCTCAGTCCTACAGCCCTCGGAACTGCATTCTGCCAACAGCATGAATGAGTTTGGGAGCAGATTCCTCCCTGGAGCCTCTAGATAAGAACCCAGGTTGCCAGCACCTTGATTCTGGCTTTGTGAGCCCCTAGGCAGAAAACCCAGCAGAGCCAGCCAGGACTTCTGACCTCCAGAACTGGGAGGTATTTATTAGTGGTGTTTTTAAGTCACTGAGTTTGTGGATATTTGTTACACAGCAATAGAAGACTAATAGAGCAGGATCAATGCTTAACTTCTTTGTTTTTAATTGCCGGTTTCCAGAATAAAAAAGGTTAAGTAAATGACAGCTGCCTTTATCTTCCTCATCCTTACATAGAAACCATACGTCTTAACGGACATCAATGAAGTGGATTCCTAATTTGCTGTCAGTAAAACTTACTCATTTAGAGATTGACAAGTGTCCTGGGTTTGGCTCATTGAAAGAATGGTTTTAAAGGGATACTGGTTATCAAATAGACAGTAAAATCAATTTGTCGGTTAAAATCAATTTGTATGGTTAAGATGTTTTGCTACCATTTTCTTCTGTGATATACTGAAATAATTTCATCATATGCAAGTGGGGCACATAACATTTGATAAATTCCATCTGTCTGTTGACAATCTACTCACTTCTCTGACTGCATACCCTCTCCTGTTAGAGAAGGATGTTTCCGATTATAAGGAGACTCCAAAATAGATGCTTAATTCATAAAGTATGCAAATGTTACTCTCATATATAAAGAACATCATGGTTAAAGTACTATGACGTCACATCATTATTGCCATGGAAGACATTTCATTTTCTCACACTGACTTCAGAGCTTAATCCAGAGTCTGAATATTGATCTTTTTGAATTCGTGTGAGAATTGGTGTCTTTGAAACATGGTTTTGGTCAAAACAAAATTTTGCAACTTTTACTCTTTGAAAAACAGCTTTATCGAGGCATGATATTACATGTTATAAAATTCACTCACTATGAGTGTAAATTTGATGAGTTTTAGTAAACTCTGAGTTGTGCAGCCAGCACCACAGTCTAATTTTAAAACATTTCCATGTGTCAAAGAGACCCCCTGTGCCCACTTGTAGTCACTTCCTGCTCCCATCCCCAGGCAACCAATAATCTGCTTTCTGTCTCTATAGTAATTTTCCTTTTCTGAACATTTCATATGAGTGGAATCTTACAGGTTGTAGACTGTTTGTCTTTTGCACATGGCTTCTTTCATTTAACACCAGGTTTTGGAGGTTGATCCACGTTGTGTGTTCCGGTCTCTCGTTCCCTTTTGTTGCTGAATAATATTCCATTACGTGGATAGACCACATTTTGTTTATCCCTTCGCCAGTTGATGGACATTTGAATTATTCCCACTTTTGGTCTATTACAAACGATGCTGCTGTGTTCACATTCACGTACAAGTGTGGATGTATGTTTTCATTTCTCCTGGGTATGTAACTAGGAGTGGAACTGCTGGGCTGTATGGTGAATTCATGTTTAACTTTCTAAGGAATCACTAATTGCTTTCTAAATTATACTACATTTACATTCTCACCATCATTTTATGAGAGTTCCGGGTTTGCCATAGCCTCATCAACACTTGCTGTTGTCTTTGATTCTAGCCTTCCTAGTGGGTGTGAAGTGGTGCTTCATTGGGGTCTTGATTTGCATTTCCCTAACAGTTAGTGATATTGGACATGTTTGTGGTGATTAGCCATTCTTATATCTTCTTTGGTGAAATATCTATTTGAATCTTATGCCCATTTAAAAAATTGATTGTCTTTATTTATGTTATTTATCATGTGTATAATTCACAAATACTTCCTCCCAGTCAGTGGCTTCTTTTTCATTTTCTTCATAGTGACTTTTGAAGTACAGAAGGTTTTAATTTTGAAGTCCAGTTTACAACTTTTTGGAATGAATTTTAGGTCTTATCTAAGAACTTTTTGCCTAACTGAATTCCCCAAAGATTTTTTTCTCTTTTTCTTCTAGAAGTGTTTTAGCATTTTAGCTCTTAGGTCTTTGTTTGATTTTTGAGTTGTCATGTATAACGTGAGGTAAGGGTCTAAATTCATCTTTTTTTGCATGTGGCTATCTAGTTGTCTGAAAAATGTTTGTTTTTTTGTTTGAAGATAAAAACGTTTTCTTCCCCCGTTGGATTGTCTTGGCACCTTTGTTGAAAATTGATTGACCATAAACTTAAGGACTTATTTCTGGACTCTTAGTTTTGTTCTGTTGATGTATATGTCTGTCCTTATGCTGGTCCCACAGTGTCTTGATTACTGTAGCTTTATAGTAAGTTTTGAAATCAGGAAATAAAAATCTTCTCACTTTATTCTTTTCTTTCTTTTTTTTTTCAAACTTGTTTTTGGCTCTTCTGGATCCTTTGCATTTCCATATGAATTTTAGCATCAGTTTTTCAATTTCTGCCCCCCCTCAAAAAAAAGCCTACTCAGATTTTGGTAGGGATTTTGTTGAATGTATAGATTTGGAGACAACTGTCATTTTAACAACATTAAGTCTTCCAATCCATGAATGAAATGTCTCTACAGTTGTTTACGTCGTCCCTAATTTCTCTCAGCAGTGCTTTGTAGTTTTCAGTCTTATGTGTCTTCTTAAATTTATTCACAAATATTTTAATGTTTTTGATGCTATTATGGATGAAATTGTTTCTTTAATTTCATTTTTGGTTGTTCATTGCTAGTACATGGAAATAGAATTGGATTTTGTATGGTGATCTTGTATCCTACAATCTTGCTGAACTAATTTATTAGTTCTAGTAGATTTGTGTATGTGTGTATGTGTGTGAGTTCTTCAGGATTTTCTACATGTAAGATCCTGTCTCTGAATAAAAACAAATGTACTCCTTTCTTTCCAGTCTGGTGCCTTTTCTTTTCGATTTTTACTTTTCACTTTAATTTCTTAAATATTTATTAACGTTGGTCTCAAACATATTTAGCATGCTTTCAAAGAACATTCGGGTTGAAAGAATGCATAAATTATATTTGGCGTTTGGGGCTAAGGCATAAGAAATATACTTGCCATGGACTTTGAAAAAAAAATGTATGTTTCATTATAAAAAGGATACATTGGAAAGACAGAAATTGCTACCTTATAAAGTTCTTTTTTTTAAATTATTATTTATTTATTTATTTATTTATTTATTTTTGGCTGTGTTGGGTCTTCGTTTCTGTGCGAGGGCTTCCTCTAGCTGTGGCAAGTGGGGGCCACTCTTCATCGCGGTGCGTGGGCCTCACTATCGTGGCCTTTCGTTGCGGAGCACAGGCTCCAGACGCGCAGGCTCAGTAGTTGTGGCTCACGGGCCTAGTTGCTCCGCGGCATGTGGGATCTTCCCAGACCAGGGCTCGAACCCGTGTCCCCTGCATTGGCAGGCAGATTCTCAACCACTGCGCCACCAGGGAAGCCCTGGGTTTTTTTTTAATTGAAGTATAGTTGATAGAATGTTGTGTTAGTTTCAGGTGTACAGCAAAGTGATTCAGCTATACATATATATATTCTTTTTCAGATTCTTTTCCATTATAGGTTATTACAAGATACTGAATGTAGTTCCCTGTGCCATACAGTAGGTCCTTGTGTTTATCTATTTTATATATAATGGTGTGTATCTGTTAATCCCAAACTCCTAATTTATCCCTCCCCACGTTTCTCCTTCGGTAGCCATAAGTTTGTTTTCTATGTCTGTGAGTCTATTTCTGTTTTGTAAATCAGTTCATTTGTATCATTTTTTTAGATTCCATGTATAAGTGATACCATGTAATATTTGTCTTTCTCTGTCTGACTCACTTCACTTAGTATGATCATCTCTAGGTCCGTCCATGTTGCTGCAAATGGCATTATTTCATTCTTTTTTATGGCTGCATAATATACCATTGTGTATATATTGATATATACCACATCATCTTTATCCATTCATCTGTGGACGGACATTTAGGCTGCTTCCATGTCTTGGCTATTGTAAGTAGTGCTGGAGTTTGTTTTTTAAAAAAGCATATAAACTATACAATTCCTAGTTAATATATCATGATACTAAAATCCAGAATTTGGGGGCAGTGCACAGGTCTCTGCTTTATGTGCTTTGTTGAATGAGACATTGAGAATCTAATATATATTAAGTGCTCCACTGGAAATGTCTTATTAAACAAAACAGCACATAGGGGAGACTAGAACAGCGTCAGGCCACAGAGGACTTTCCACCTGCCACCAGCTCACTCTGCAAAAGGATGGATGTGAAACCCACAGACCTCTGGCATGCCAGTATCAGACAGCTGTAAGGAGTGTTTACTACTGCCCAGAAGTCTCCGAAATTCTTGGAAGGGGCTACTGGTGATGTTTCAGAGCCATGAGTTTAGATCCCACGGCAAGTGTGGGGAAACCACTCTTAGCCAAAAGGAAAGTCTAGCCAATCAGCCAACATCTGCAACTGACTCAACTTTGTAGCTGTCTCGTTGCCTGGGTCCACATAATTAAGGGAAAATGCTACATGCTCTAGCAATATTAGCAAAGCTGGGGTCTTAATATATATTCCTAGAGAGTTCTAAGGACCCAGGAAACATCACCTCTACTGGAAAAGTTGACCGTCAGCTTTTTGAACTGACAGTAGAGGGATGATTGGGCGGTTTTAGGGCTTTAGGAGCCCCAAACGCCTGAAATTCCAGGTGGCAGTGCACTGTCATTAATATCCCCTGGTTTTAGCTCTTTGGGAGATACCTTTTCTGAGGGTTTTATACATTATTTTTGATTTATTTTAGTATTCCTACTTCTAGTCAAAGTCAAGACCAGGAAATGTAGAGATATGCTATGAGGTGGTTCTCGGGCTTTGTTTGAAATCTACTAAAAATTCCGTCATTCATTCAGTGACTTTCACTGTGTACCATGCATCCGTGAATAGTACTGCTATGGGTGCCCCTATGGAGCTGACATTCTTTGTTTAATATATTTATTTAATTATTTATTTGGCTGCGCTGGGTCTTAGTTGTGGCACGTGGGATCTTTTAGTTGCAGCATGCGAACTCTTAGTTGTGGCATGTGGGATCTAGTGCCCTGACCAGGGATCGAACCCGGGCCCCCCTGCACTTAGCCACTGGACCACCAGGGAAGTCCCTGGAGCTAACATTCTACCGGGGGGTTGGGGGGGGGCGGGAGACAGACCAACGAATACACACTGTCCGCACAGTAGTAAATGTTGTGGAGAATTGTAGAGGCCAGAGGGGGGCAGGGCTTGCCGGTATGTGCGGCAGTTTCAAAAGGGTGTTTGGAGAAGGCACCACTTATAAAGGGACGGTTGAACAGCGTCCTGGGGAGGTGTGAGGGCTGAGCCCCTGTGTACTGGGGGGAAGTGGGTCCAGGCAGAGGGCTCAGCAGGGCAGAGACCCTAAGACTGGAACCACGTGGTGGAGGAAGAGCAAGGTGGCTGCAGCCAAGGGGCTGAGTGCGAGGGACCGCGAGACAGGTGGGGGGTGGTTGGCGAGGCTTTTTAGGCAATCACGAGGATCTCCACTCTTACTGGTCCTGGGATGGGGCACAGGAAAGTTTGAGCACTGGGGCGGCACACCCTGACTCAAGTGCTCATGCAGCATCGTCTCGGTGCTGTGGAAGCAAGAAGCAGGAGATGCTGCAGCGCTCAGCAAGAGATGATCCCGGCTTTGGGACCAGCGGCCAGCAGTGGAGGTGGTGAGAAGTCATCTGAAGATGGGAGGATAGATTTGCAGTGAATTGTGCTGTGGTACAAAAGCGGGTGGGAGGCACAGGGGCTTGCAGGGTACCATGTGCTTGGGTTCAGCTGGGGTCAGAAGGTGAAAGAAAGGCTCAGGCAAGAGCCTGAGGGTGTAGGGCGATGACTGTGTTCATGCATCTCGGAATTAAGGTGACTTGCTTGCTTTGCACAGTGGGCCGTCTGCTGAAGAGTATTGTCACACCCGCTCTGTGTTCTGCGTGATGCTTTTAGGTCAGCCTTAGAGTTCAGAGCTTTGTCCCAACTCTGCTCGCTGATGAACAGAGAAGATTCTTGTGATTTGGTGGTTTCCAAGAGAAATCCCAGCAAAGTGTGGATGGAGGTGGGGGCAGAGAGAATTGCTTTAGTCCCTCAAAGAGACTGTTTATAACAGTAGAACACAGTGAGAGCAACTAGGACAGCTTCTTCAAGAAGCACATATTCTTTCTTCCCTTGTAAGAGGCACTTACTCTCCAAAGAAATCTTTTTTTTTTTTCCTTACTGGAAATATTTCACTGCTTTGATTTTATTTTTTAATTCATTGTCTTCAAAGTTTGCTCTTTCAGAATTCATTTGCTTACCATATAATCTATGACTATTTCAGAAGATTGAAATTAGGTTTGTTTTGTGGCTTCTACTTTTAAACCAAGAAGTGGGTTCAGAATTGGTGATGGAAGAGAACTTGAAATAGGATAGCTTATTGGGAACATTGATTTGGGCCCTTTTCTTCTAGTGTTACTTTTTAGCTTATCTCTTTCAGAATATGCCTGATTTCCTTCTCGTGAGATACCACATGTCTAAGGATCCAGTTGTTACTTAATTTTTCTTTGTTTACTGATAAATATGCTGTATGCTTTTGTTCTTTTAAAAAGCAATTTTATTGAGGTATAAAACACTCACAATAAAATACATCCAATTTAAGTATAGAGTTTGAGTTTTGACAAAAGTGTGCACCCGCGTACCTGTTACCACGATCCATATATGGACCATTTCCATCACTTTAAAAAGTACACTCTGGGCCCGTTTCTAAATAGCTCATCCCACCCAGCCCCAGGCAAACACTGATCTGCTTCTGCTTCCAGTCACAATAGATTATATTTGCCTTTTCTAGAACATCCTATCAATAGAATCAAATCCTATGCACTCTTTTGGGTCTGGCCCCTTTGCCTCAGCACCATGTTCTTCCTTGAGGTTCATTATCATGTTGCTTGTGTTGGGATTTTTGTTTCTTTTATTGCTGAATAGTATTCCAATGTATGGACTTATTAACACACTTCACTTTTCATGGACATCGGGTTGTTTCCAGTTCAGGGAAATTATGAGTAAAGCTGCTATGGATATTTTTCATCAAGTCTTGTTGTGAACAAATGCTGTCATTTCTCTTTGGTAAGTGCCTAGGAGAGGCATTGTTGCATCTCCTGTGATAGGTACACACGGTATTTTTTTGTTTTTTGGTCGTACCATGCAGCTTGCGGGATCTTAGTCCCCCGACCAGAGATTGAACCTGTGCCCCCTGCAGTGGAAGCATGGACCCCTAACCACTTACCACCAGGGAATTCCCAGTACACACACATTATGATTGTTATGTCATCTTGATGAATCTACCACTTTTATCATGATGAGAAGTCTGTCCTGGTAATAATATATTTGTTCTGACGTCTACTTTGTCTAATATTGTTATAATCACTCGAGCTTTCTTGATATTGGTGTTTGCATGGTATGTCTATTCTCTGACCTCTGCCTTGTAATTAGACTATTTAGACCATTTACACTTGAATAATTACCAATTTAGTTGGATTTAAATCTCGTATGTATTATTTGTTTCCTTGTTGCTTTTTTCTTCTCCAGTCTTCTTTTGGATTGAGTATATCCTAGTAAGTTGTCATCACCACTGGCTTATAATAGCTATATAGCTCTTCATTTCATTTATTTTTCTGGTGTTTCCAGGCACCTCGTCTTCCGTGAACTCCTGGTGCCTTTGCCTCGGCAGGACCACCATGGTCTGCTTGGGTCCCCCTCCCAGCACCACATTTCAGAAAGTGCCTCCAGGCGAAGAGCTGACGCAGCCTGGGGTCCTCCTAGTTTGCTTCCCTTCTTTCAGGGACTCTAGCCCCTTCTGTGTCTGAAAACAGTTACTTCATATACTTTGTCCAGTTTTCTGGTTGTTATTGTGGGAGCTTCGGTTCGGCTCTGGTTACCATATTATGTTCTGAAGTGTAATTTTATTTTTGAAATAAAGTATTTGGTTCTTGGCAGGAGAATGTGTTAAATATGTGAAATTGGGACTGCCTGTAAAACCCTAGATGCATAACACCATTGTTATGACTTCACAAAGTGATGTAAAGATGGTGATGATCAGTTTCCGGCTTACGCATAGCAGCACGTGTAAACCTCAGAAGCAGAAGCTTTGAAAAGTTCTGTATCAGTCCCGTTTGAATGATAACAGCCCATAATCGAGCCCTTAGGTGCTCAGTGTTCTACATACAGATCTTTTTTAAAAAAAATCATCTTACGTGTGTGTTTTTTAAATTATTTATTTATTTATTTATTTATTTATTTTTGGCTGCGTTGAGTCTTCGTTGCTGTGCACGGGTTTTCTCTAGTTGCGGCGAGCGGGGGCTGCTCTTCGTTGTGGTGTGAGGGCTTCTCACTGTGGTAGCTTCTCTTGTTGCAGAGCACGGGCTGTAGCACGCGGGCTTCAGTAGTTGTGGTGCGTGGGCTTCAGTAGTTGTGGCTCACCGGCTCTAGAGCGCAGGCTCAGTAGTTGTAGTGCACGGGCTTAGTTGCTCCGAGGCATGTGGGATCTTCCCAGACCAGGGCTTAAACCCGTGTCCCCTGCATTGACAGGCGGATTCTTAACCACTGTGCCACCAGGGAAGCCCCTGAGGTTTTAATTTAATTTTAATTCATTTAAATTGAAATAGCCCCATGTGGCTAGTGGCTGCCGTATTAGACAGCAAAACTCCAGGTAGCAAGGGAGCAGGGGTAGAAAGACAGCCCTGTGATGGAGCAGTCAGGGGAGCCTCCCAGCAAAAGACTGACCAGCCTCTTGCCTCACTGTGGCAGGGGAAGCCCCAGGCTGGAAATGGCAAATACTTGGCACAGGCACCACTCCGAACCATTCCTGCGCCCATGGCAGACATTGCTAGTCAATCACCACACACTTTCTTGCTAGTTCAGCCATAGCTCAGGATCCTTCTCAATACAACACTCCAGGCAGTCCCCAACTACAGATCAGTAGATGCTAGCATTTGAGAGAAATATTACTGGTCATCCCTAGGCCAGGAGGCCCATCTGGGAGGTCCAGGATCTCACCAGGCTGTAAGGTGGCTGGCAAGGGACGTGTGGCCAACCTGGGTCAGTGAGGCAACCACAAATATGGAGAGTGGAGAGGCAATGTGCTGGAGGAGCCAAGATTTTTCTATTTCTTCAAGAAACACTCAGAGCATGATTTAGGGAGAGAGGAAGGGGGTGGGGGGAGAGGTGAAGACTTGTCAAAGCCAGCTGATGTGCAAAGCATTTGGAGATTTTTATTGAGCTGGGTGCAATATTGTGATTTATGAAGAAAAATACATATTTGGTCATTCAGACCAAAAATATATATTTGGCCATCTCCCACGTGGCCCAAACCTTAAAATATTTACATTTTCGCCCTTTTTGGAAAAAAAAAAATTTGCTGACCCTTATTCTAGAGAGGGTTCTGAATTGCCCACGAAAGTGGACTTGCTGGATTAAAGGAAATATGCATTGAAAATTTCAGCAGATGCTGCCCTTCATACTTGCACTAGCAGTGTATGAGATTGCCTGTTCCCCAGTATCCTCACCAACACAGAGTAATATCAAACTTTTCCATGTGGCCAATTTGATAGGTGAAAATGGTATTTCACTATAGTTTTAATTGTACTTACCTTATTAGCAGTAAGATTTAGTATTAGGCAGTAGGTATAATAAAATATATATTTGGTCTTTGTCCCTCATTCCTGGCACAAAACTTCTAAACCCCGTGGAATTTCCAGATAGGAGTGTCTTTTGATATTCATAACAAAACCCTTTCAACCACACCTGAGTTTGTGTTAATGAGGTGACTTTTGGAAAGCCCCTAAGGAAGGGGCTGGTTGCCAGGGGAACCAACCAGAATTAGAGGATTGGAACTTTCAGTCGCTTCCACCCTCCCCCCCACCCCCTTGAAGGGGAGAGGGGCTTGAGGTTGAATCAGTTAATCCTGTCTACATAACGAAGCTTCAGTGAAATTAAAAGAATGGAGTTTGGGGCTTCCCTGGTGGCGCAGTGGTTGAGAGTCTGCCTGCCAATGCAGGGGACGCGGGCTCGAGCCCTGGTCTGGGAAGATCCCACATGACACGGAGCAAGTGGGCCCGTGAGCCACAACTGCTGAGCCTGCGCGTCTGGAGCCTGTGCTCCGCAACAAGAGAGGCCGCGATGGTGAGAGACCCGCGCATCGCGATGAAGAGTGGCCCCCGCTTGCCACAACTAGAGAAAGCCCTTGCACAGAAACGAAGACCCAACACAACTAAAATAAATAAATAAATAAATAATTTTAAAAAAAAGTTCTTCAAAATTATTAAAAAAAAAAAAAAAAAAGAATGGAGTTTGGAGAGCTTCTGGATTGGTGTACCCAGGGAGGTGCCAGGTGGGACAGCATGGAAGCTTTGCACCCCTTTCCCCATACCTTGCCCTGTGCGTCTCTTCCATATGGCTGTTCCTGAGTTAGATCTTTTTATAATAAACTGGTAATCTAGAAAGGAAAAAAAAATATTATATATATATATATATATATATATATATATATTTGGTCATCTCATATATATTTGGCTTTCCAAAAGTCACCTCATTAACATAACAAAAGGCACCTTTTTTTAAAAATTAATTTTATTTGAGCGTAGTTCTGCTGTACAGCAAAGTGAATCAGCTATACATATACATATATCCCCTCTTTTTTGGATTTCCTTCCCATTTAGGTCACCACAGAGCATTGAGTAGAGTTCCCTGTGCTATACAGTAGGTTCTCATTAGCCTGGAAGGGCGACGCTGCACTCTCCCCTCCGTTGCCAGGCAGGCTGTGCTTCTGTTACTGCAGCCCAAGGCCCCGAGAGCCTGCTCTGGTTCCTTAGGGGCCCCTGGGAGGGGTGTTTGTCACAGGTCTCTCCGCAAGCCCAGTTCTCTCGACCGTGACTGTCCTCGATTGCGGCGTCTGCTACACGGCCTGGGTCAAAGAGCCTAAAAGTGCGGGGATTGGGACCCAACCTGGTAGGAGGAACTTGAGTCCCGTGATCCCCCTAAGCCCCTGTAACCCTGCGGTGGGCGTGGGTCCCCCTCAAGTCACGCTGCCTCCCACACCCACAGCTTCCTTCTGTCTTTGGCTGAGTCCCCTCTGGTTCCTCAAATGGCCACCAGGTGGGAGCAGAGACCTGCGGTGAGGCTGGGACTGAGGCCTCCTTGAAGATGGGCTAGGAGGGCTCCAGGCAGGGCTGGGGGCCTCTCTCACTGGGGGGTCTGGGCTTGCCGGGTGGCTGGGAGCTGGGTGCGTGCCTGGGGGTGCAGGCCTCTTTTGGGGTGAGTGTGCTGTGACTGCGTGGGGTGTAGATGGGCACACCTGTGTGCAGAGGCCTCTGCAGCTGTTGGGTGCGTGTGCCCTTGAGCATGCCCGTGTGCAAGCATGCAGGGGGTACCTGTGTGTGACTGTGGGGCCTGGGTCTGCAGAATCCTCCCTGTTCCCCTGCAGGCCTGAGAAGGCTGACGATTGGGATAGCCTGGCCCTTGAACTTTATGTTTCCAAAGCGGCAGGTGGCTCCGAGGCTCGGACCTCAGGACCCCCTGCCCGCTGCGTTCCCTTAGGCTGTGTCCAGCCAGTGTGGCGGCTTGTCCTACTTTGCCAGGTTTGGGGTCCTGCTGAGCCTTTTTTATTTATTTATTTATTTTAACATCTTTATTGGAGTATACTTGCTTTACAATGGTGTGTTAGTTTCTGCTGTGTAACAAAGTGAATCAGTTATACATATACGTATGTTCCCATATCTCTTCCCTCTTGCATCTCCCTCCCTCCCACCCTCCCTATCCCACCCCTCTAGGTGGTCACAAAGCACCAAGCTGATCTCCCTGTGCTCTGCGGCTGCTTCCCACTAGCTCTCTGTTTGACGTTTGATAGTGTATATATGTCCATGCCACTGTCTCACTTTGTCACATCTTACCCTTCCCCCTCCCCATATCCTCAGGTCCATTCTCTAGTAGGTCTGTGAGCCTTTTGATTTGTGTCAGGATGGGGACTCATTGCTGTTCCTGGGGGCCTCGGGGTAGGAAAGGCCAACAGTGCACTGGGGGTGCTCCTTAGCCCCAGGCTGGGGGTTCGGGGAGGGGGAGGGCCGCCACACCGGAGTTTGTGCCCCTGGTCCTGCCAAGCCACTGGGAGGGTGGATGCTAGCCCACTTGTCACCCGCTTAGCATCCTGGGCTTCCAAGGTCCTCCTCCAGCCAGGCCCGTTTCCCTGCTCCCTTTGGTGCCTTTCTACTGCCCTCACTACCTCCACCGCCCTCTTCCGTTCTCCCTGAAAACCACGCTAAGCAGACATTTGTCAAGGTCACAGTGACCTCCATGCTGCCAAGCCCAGTGGACAATTCTCCGGCCTCCTCTGACTTGACCCTCAGCAGCACTTCAGGGGCTGGTCCTTCCCTCCTCCTGCCATCACTCCCTTCCGCAGCTCAGGAATTCCGCTCTCCTGGTTTTCCTTCTGTCCCGCTGGCCCTCCCTCTCAGCCTCCTTTGCTGGTCCCTGATCTCTCCAAGTCTGGGTGCCCCATCCCTACACCTCTTCTGTCTCCCTCTTTAAACGCCCACTTCCTTGGTGATCTCATCCAAGCTCATGGCTTTCAAATGACTCCCGTTCAGTATAATTTAATTAGTTGGTTTTTTATCATCTGTCTTCTCCCAAAGGAAAGCAAGCTCTACAGGCAGGGCTTTTTTTGTCTTAAGTCAGGTTTATTAAGGTATAATTTACATACAGTTAATGTCACCCTTTTTAGTGTTCACTTCTGTAAGTTTTTGACAAACACGTATAGTTGTGAAACTGTCTCTGCCTTCAATTACAGGACAGTTCCCATCACCCCCAAAAGTTCTCCATACCCTTGTGGTCATCCCCTCCCCCATGTCCCGCCCTGGGCAGCCACTAATCTGTTCTTTTGTCCCTTTTCCCTAGTTGTGCCTTTTCTGAAAAGTCATATAAATGGGATTGTACTGCGTGTAACCTTTGGAATCGGCTTCTTGCACTTATCACAATGCACAGCGCATTTGAGATTCACCCATATTGTTGCAGCTGTGAGCCGTTAGTTCTTTTATTCTATTGTATTTTATTGCACAGCTTTGTTTATCTGTTCGGAGGGGGACCAGTTGTCCTGGTTTCCGTGGGAGGGAATGGTTTTTCTGGGACATGGGACTTTCAGTGCTAAAACCAGGGTGGTTGGTTATCTTAGTTCTTTAGTTGAGGGACATTTGGGTTGTTTCTAGGTTGTTGATGATTTTGAATACCTACTCAATATAACCAGTGACAGAGGGTTTTTTGGTGAACACAAATGTCCATTTCTCTTGGGTAAATACCTAGGAGTGGGGTTGCTCAGTTGGATGACGAGTGTACGTATCACTGTAAAAGAGGCTGCCAAGCTGTTCTCCAGAGTGGCTGTATTGTGTAGCATTGTGGGAGAATTCCACTTGCTCTGCATCTTAACCAGAACTTGGTAGTGTGTCAAAAAAAATTAAAAACCGGTTTTTTAGCCATCTTAATAGGTGTATAATGATATCTCCTCACGGTTGGCAGAGATTTCCTTTATTCGCCTTGAGTAGTGTTGTGCCCCCAGTGCCTGGGTTAGTGCCTGCTATGTAGTAGACACTCAATGAATTTTTTTTTTTTTTTACTGAGTGAATGAATGTATGGATGGATGAATGAATGAAGTCAAAGGGGCTTCCGGTATCTAAATCTGTTATAGCAAATACATAGCACACGTACCGCCAATTCCCCCATGCCCCATTCTGTTTCCATGGCAGACGTCACTCATCAATTGAGCCATTTTATCCACCTGCTTCATTTCAGACAGGTACGATCCAGTCCTTTGTGTAGCAAGTGAGATGAGCCCCATGAGCTAATGCAGCTTTAGTTCAAGCCTCTCATTGGCTGAAGAAGAGGCCAGGCTCAGAGCAGGGTCCAAGGCTGCCCAAGGACTCACAGCGAGCCAGTGGCAGGACTAGATCTCCAGGCTGGGCTCTCCCCAGAAAAATGCACGACGTCTCTGACAAGGCTGGAGTAGGATGGGAGGCATGGACGTGGATCTGGGCCTGAGGCCGGGTTGGAGCATTGTGGAGTGCTCCCTGGGCCCCGGCCGGGTGGGAAGGCTGATGCCGGCGCTCTTCCTGCAGGTGCCCAGGAGCTGCTGGGATGGCCTACCCGCCCACGTTGGCTCCCTGGCCCAGCGGGCGTACTGGGCTCTGCTGAGCCAGCAGAGGGACCAGAGCATCGTGGCCCTGGGCCGGAGCGGTGCTGGCAAGACCACCTGCTGCGAGCAGGTCCTGGAGCACCTGGTGGGGATGGCAGGCAGTGTGGATGGCAGGGTCTCAGGTACAGTGGTCTCCAGGTGACGTGCAGCTGGGACGTGGTGGGGGCGGTGGCGTGGGGGAAGGGAAGGGAGAGTCAGAGGGGGTGCTGGGCGGCTCTTTCTTATATCTGCTCAGCTAGCGTTCACTGAGCACCTGTGTGCAGACCCTGTGCTGGCTTCTGGGCAGGGCCACCCCTAGTCTGTTGGGTACTTTTGTGTGAATTAGAAACAGGTACTCCTTGCCTAAGACACTCACTGCCACATGTGGAACCGTCGTCACGCATTGACATTGTTAGAACCAAACACTTGACCACCACGTTCTGGGCCATCATCCTAATAAGTATACAGGCCTATGGCTATCTGATATAAATGCTGTGCCCTTAGGTGTGGTGTCCTTGTGCAGCGCACAGCCCACTGGACTGTGCAGAGGACCCGATAAGTAAAAACAAAGACAAGGAGGCACTGACAGCCGGAAGGGAGACTCAGCTGCACATCTGTGCCAGACTCCAGTGCTCTGCACCGCTTGCTGGCCGAGCTGGGGAGGGGAGAGGCGGAGGGAGCACAGAGAAGGGGCCGGGGGGCTTCCTTGAGGAAATGATGTTTGAGCTGGGCATTAAAGAAAGAGTTTCAACATTGTAAATCAACTATACTTCAATAAAAAATAGTGTCAGTTGGTGATAATAATTACAATATTGATGGGGATCGTGGTAAATGCTTGCTGAGGACTTACGCGCCAGGCTCTATTCCAAGCAGGTTAACTTATTTATTATTTAAAACATCCCTATAAGGTAGACATTATTATTATTTGAATTTTATAGATGAGGCCATTAAAACGCAGGGAGGTTAACCAGCTTGCCCAAGGCCACACAGCTCATACATCCTAGCACCGAGATTCAAACACAGACAGTTTGGCTCCAGAGCTGTTACCCCTGGGCCAGTGTTCTCAATGTATTGTTGCCCCTCTGAGGAGCCTTTTTAGTTGTTCTTTCTCCTAATCGTCTCCCACCATGAAAAGTTAATGCCATAGATTCACCATATATTTGTTTATGCAGTGTGTGTGTATGTGTGTATATATATACAGACACACACAGACGTGTGTGTGTGTGTGTGTGTGTATCTGTGCTCTATTCTATACATAAGAAAGGAAAACTGCCCCCATCCTCAAGAATCAGTTTCTGCCCTCTTGGGGGCAGTATTCCCCCTGCTGAGAATATATGGCCCAGGCAGTATTGCTTTTCTAATAATAACAAACAATACTAACACCACCACATTTGGAGCATGTTCTGAGCACTTTACATTATTAAATCTTTTAGTCTTTGTGGCAACCACATGAGGTAAGTAAGTACTATTATTACCCCCATCTTATAGATGGGGTATCTGAGGCACAGGGAGGTTAATTTATTCGCTCCAAATCAGGTGACTAACAACGGGGAGAGGCCATATTCAAGCTTGTTTAACCATTGTACTATCCTGCTTCTCCACTGGGCTTATTCCAATGCTTTATTGATCACCTGTTCTGCACCTGGCCCAGGTTAGAGCCCTGTGAGGAGCTGGGGATACAGCAAGGAGAGGCCCTCCCAGAATGTAGATCTGCTGAAAGTGTGTGTTGGGGGAGTGGGAGTCAGGCTAGGCTGTATCCAGGTGCCTAGCACATAGTGGGTGCTTGTTAAATAGTTATGTTAAAAAGCTTGGGACTGCTGGGCTTTTTGAGCTGGCTGTGATGGGCGTTCCCCGACAGCAGGTCCAAGAATGTTAATGCTCTGCCCTCCTCCTAGACTCCACCAGGCCCAGGAGGCCCTAGGGCAGCCCTTGTCACTCAGATCGTACCAATCCTAGGTGTGTGTATCTCCCCTTCTGGGCTCACTCTTGCTCACCCCGCGCCCCTGCTTGCAGCACAGGGCCAGCCCAGCAGCGGAAGAGGTGTGGCTTAGAGCTGAGTTGGGGGAGTGGAGGGGCCCCTGCTGGGGCCTGGGGCCAGAATGGGGTCCTGTGAGAGGTGGGGGTGGCAGCAGCCGGGCCACGGGTGATGCCCTGTCTGTGCCCCACCAGTGGAGAAGATTCGAGCCACCTTCACTGTCCTCCGGGCCTTTGGCTCCGTGTTCACCGGCCACAGCCGCCGTGCCACCCGGTGCTCCATGGTGATGTCACTGGACTTGAACGCCACAGGCCGAGTCACGGCCGCCCAGCTCCAGGTGAGGCCTCTGGGTGGGAGGGAGAGGGGGCTCTTTGGGGCTGCAGTAGCCTCAGCCCCACTCAGCAGGGCCCACGCCTCCAGCTGGGACCCTGGAATGTGTCTAAATGGTCATCGCTCCCCAGGCCAAGGCCAGCTCCTCCCCACCTCACTCAGTGCCCAGACATCTCCTCCCGGAGCAGGCCAGCTCGTCTGTGCCTCGGAGTATCACAGGGATGAAATATTCATGAGTAGATACATAATTCAGCCGCTCATTAGCTGGGTCTTAAAAGCGTAAGCTGAAATTAAACAGGCGCTCGCTGGCCTTCTGCGGCAGCCCGTGTGTGACAGGCACATGGCCTGTTTGTTCCTCTCTCTGAAATCACCTGGCTCCTCCCCTTCCCCCCCCCCCCACGCCCCCGCCAACATTCTGTTTGAACAGAAAACAGGATTAGGTTATTAGAAGGGTTGTTTGTATGCGGAGCTAGGAGAATACCCAGACTCGCTGGTGCACGATAAATCCCTTTCTGTCCCGGCCCTGAAAGTCTACCGTGCATCACCATGTGGGTCAAGTTATTAAGGGCTTCGGTTGCATAAGAGTGTGTTGGAGGGCGGCTCTGGGTTAATTGTTAGTACCCTTGGATTCCTTCATCGGAATGAGCCCGTTGCATTCGTTGATTGCCTGCGTGGACTCTGAATCGGTGAGACAAAGGCCTGGCACGTTTTGATTTGGAGGCGTCCAGCCAAGTTGGGGCCTGAGGTGCTGCCTCGAAGAGTGGGCCTGGGGGTTGGTGGGGGTGTGCGGGCAGCCTAGCGGGGCCTCGTGCTGACCGGCGCCTGTCCTCTCCCCTGGCAGACGATGCTGTTGGAGAAGAGCCACGTGGCCCGGCAGCTGGAAGGGGAAGGCAATTTCGAGGTTTTCTCCCAGATGCTATCCGGATTGGACCTGGCTCTCAGGTGAGCGACTGGGCTGAGCAGGGACAGCCGAGGGCAGTGAGACAAAGGGCCTCCGCTCTCCAGGGCCCCAGCCCTGCCTCTGCCCAGAGGTGAGAGGCAGTGGAGCCCAGTGGTTAGGAATCTGGCCTCTGATTCTTGCTGCCTGGTACTGCTCCTGGGCTGGGTGAACCTGGCCAGGTGTCACCTGCTCTGAACCTCCGTTTCTTCCTCTGTAAAGTGGAAATAGTACCTTGACTGCTGACCTTACAGGATTAAGTGAGATAATTCACATATGGCTCTTTATACACGCTGGGGGGTGGTGGTGGATGTCTGCTGTGACGGTGACATTTTGGTACAGGTTCTGACAGCAGCGTGGGAGGTGGGCAAGGAACAGCAGACCCCAAATCTTCCAGAAGCTCCTAAACTCTGTGAGAGCCTTGGGTGCACCTGAGGTAGCTCAGGGCGAGGAGGCACCAGGTGGAACAGCAGAGAAGCCACAAGACTCATCTGGGAGGGCCTTCTGGGGGAGGTGGCCCAGGGAGTCATCTCTGCCCCTCGCTGACTCCTGGGAATTCTTGGACATGTGGCTCCCTGTCTCTGAGCCTTGGTTTCCTCATCTGTTGAACGAATGAGTAAGGTTCTATCTAGTGAAGCTCCAGGGAGTGCTCACCCCAGGCGAGGGGTGATAATTTTCAATTTGCCTCTGCGTCCCCCATCATTTGTCTCCTGCCTTCCACCCCCGTCTGAAGGGCAGGCCCAACCTGTCCTGAGCCTCTTGGCTAAGGCCAGAGGGGCACCTTACCCTTTGGAGAGAGGGCAGATTAGGGAGGAAACTCCCAGTTTTCAGAGCAGGGTAACTGAGGAGTAAGGAAGCTTCTGGAAGGCCTTCACTTAAGAAGGGCCCATTGAGGGCAGCAAGTGAGGAATATTCGGGAGGCAGGGCCAGGGCCTGAGGCAGACCCCGGGGCCACCTGGGGCACTCTGTGGAGCCCCGTGCCATGATGCCCACCTGCCCTGCCAGGCCACTGGTGTGGGTGGGTCCTCCCTTACTTCTGGTCCCTTCTCTGTTTCCAGGACAGAACTGTACCTGCACCAGTTGGCAGACAGCAGCTCCTTCGGCATGGGCGTGTGGCCTAAGGTAAAGAGGAGGTCCTTCTGGGTGTGAGTGGGTGTCTGTGTCCCCATGGCCAAGATGGGCGGGTCCCCTGTGTGGCTCGTCCCTCTGCCACTGGGGTGAGTAGTTGGCAAGGGCTGGTCACGTGGGGGAGGCAGGGTTGCCTTTATGGGGCCTGGGCTTGTCAGGGAAATGAGTCTTGTGCTGATAAAGGGAACCAGGAGGTGGTTTGTGTAGAGGTAAGGGCGCGGTCTCCGGGACAGGCTGTCTGGGTTCAAACCCCGGCTCTGACACTTACTGGATATGAGACCTCAGGCATGGACCCTAGCCTCTCTGAATGTCTGTGTCCTCTTCGGTAAAATAACAACAGAACGGGCGGGCAGGCTGAGGGGAGGACAGAGCGTGGCACGGCCTGCCCGCCTGGGCCACGGGGAGAAGGTCGGGGCGCCGCCCGCGCCCTCGTTCCGCTGCCTGGCGTCCTTTGTGGAGGCAGGGCTCCCAAGGAGCTCAAAGGCCAGGGAAGGACACACGGGACGGTCCAGAGCCACCCTACCGCTCCAGTGGTGCAGCACCCTCTCTGAATTCCTACTGCCACCAAAACACATCCCTAAGGCCTTTGGGAAGAATTGCTAGGACCCAGGAAGGCGGCCCCTTGCTGTGGTCCAGACTTCAGCAGCTGCCGATGACCAGAGGGAGCCAGCCGGCCGGCCGTGAGCAGGAGGACAGGACACGGGGACAGGGACAGCCACAGCCAGGCTTCCCGCAGCTGTGCCCACCGCCAGAACCAGCTCCAGCCAGTCACAGCCCCCGAGATGCCAAACAGTGACGGGCGAGAGGCCGGCAGGAAACTGACACCCCCTCACTGGAGAGCCTGCCCGGTCGGGGTGCGGGGCACCATCCCCGTCTGAACTCACCCCACAGCTCAGCCGTCTCCCAGTGACCCAGACGCGTCACCACGGCCCCAGGGCTGATCCCCGACCAAGGTCAGAACTCCCCCCAGGGTGACGGCCCCCATGCCACTCCTGTGGTGGAAGGGACGGCAGGCAGAGACCAGGAGTAGAGTCTTTTTTATTAATGGCTGCGTTTTCAAAGAACCGTTTTGTTACCAGGAAAGCTCCCCAGGAAGGGATTGCATTAGTGCAACAAGGGGGAGCCTTGATGCCAGGCTTTCCAGACACTTCCAGGTGGAGACTTTTGGCCTAGGCCGGCCGCCGGGGACTCGGGGGCTGGGAGGACACACGGCCCCTCCCCCGCCCCGACGGGGCGCTAAGGCACCCGGCCCGCCTGGGGGGGCAAAACCCCGTGCCGTCAGCAGGCCGGCGGCTTGCAGCCCTCAACCTGCAGCCCTTTGTTCAGGAGGAAGGCGTCCTGCATGGGGTCACAACCCAGGAAGAGCTTCACCATGCCCTTGGCATCCTCGGAGCCCCCTGGCCTCAGAATGCAGCTTCTGTAGTCCATGGCAACGTGAGGAGAGGGGGCGGGGCTGCAGGAGGGTGGAGCACCCCCTTCACGGAGGGTGTGGGTGTGGCCACCTCTGCTGTGACTCAACAAAGGGCAGGGGAGCAGGGGGTTCTGGGCAGGGCCCTCAGAGCCTGGCAGGCCCAGGCGGGCGGCACAAGCATCTAGGCCCAGGCCAAGGACCTCCGTGTTGGTCTGCACGGCAGGCCGGCCTCTCACCTTGCCACTCAGGACGCCCTCCTGCTTGAAACGAGTGTGTGGACCGTGTCCGCGGAGTACACCTCGCTGCACAGGTAGCCATAGGACTGGGCGTCGTAGCTTCCTGCCAGGTGGCCAAAGGTCGCAGGCAGGTGGGTCCCTGGGACACACGCGGAGAGGCTCCTGCCCGGCCCCCTGGCCGCTCCGTGCCCCTTCCCCAGAGCCCAGAGCTTGGGGCCTCAAAGCAGCCCTGTCTGAGTCCCCTGCCACTAGAGGGAGTATTGGCCCAACACTTCTAGAAAACGGGGACCTTGCGGGCAACTCAGTGGAGGGACACAAATCAATCTTTGCCGACTTTCTGCTGAAGCTCACGAGGGTTCACCCCTAAGCCTCTTACAGGGACAGCTGCCCGAGGCTCCGAGGGATGAGTCAGGGCTCGCCCTCCAGCACGGGGAGAGCGCGGGTTAAAGCGCTCACGAGGGAGTGAACTGCGTCTCCGCACCGACACGCACGGGCAAACCTCGTCGACGCGTTCCGTCCGGGGTATGAAGCCCTCTCCTGCCTCTTCCAGGCTCTCCAGAAAGCACGTGCAGATACGCCCAGCCCACCCTCGGACTCCACGGGCCACAGCTGGAGGGACCAGCCCAGGAACCCAGGCAGGAAGAGGCCAGAGGTCAGCGTGCCTCGACCAGAGCCCGTCAGTCGGTTCCCCTTCACACACCACCAGAGGATCCTCTTGAACTGGGCAGTAGCCGCCAACCGACCGCTAAGGTGGGCCCGGCGTGTGCTTGGCTACCTGGCGTGGCTGGGACCCTGAGGATCTCCTGGCAGAGGCGGGCATTGTCCTAGGCCGGGTCCGAGGGCGTCTGCGTGTGCAGGGCCTGGTCCACCTTGGCCAGGACGATCTGGCGCAGGTTGAAGAGGCCTGGAGGGCGGGAGGAAGGAGACGGGGGCGCTGGCACTGTGTCCAGGCCGTGCTTTCCATCCGGGCGGTCCGGGAGCCCCTTTCCTTTCCCTCGGCCCGGCCGCACGGGAGTTGGCCAGCCGGGACTTGATGAGCTTGTCCAGCAGCTCCTGGGGGACGGCACTGCCCGTGCCCCGCCGAGACTGGCAGGAGCGCCAGGGCTTCACAGGGTGCGGCGCTCCCGGCCCCAGAGCCTACCCTCTGGTTCTCATCACTGGCTGTCACCAGAGTCGCAGGCAACGTGCCTTTGTTTTCGTTTGTCTTTTTTCCGGCCCGCAGCCACGCAAAGCTGTGAAGCCCTGCCACTCGCTGCCACGTGGATGCACCGTGAGAACACGGTGCTCAGCGAGAGAAGTCAGACACAGAAGGACACACAGGGTGTGACCCCACTGAGGGGAAACGTCCAGAACAGGTAGATCCACAGAGTCAGAGTGGGTTCCTGGTTGTCAGGGACAGGGGAGGGGAGGGAATGATAACTAAGGGCGTGAGGGACCTTTTTGGGGTGAGGGAAATGTTCCAGAACAGGGCAGTAGTGACGGCTGCACAGCTCAGTAAAGTGTCCCCACGCGCTCCGGTTGCAGTCTGTGAGAGCATCGCTCTCAGGACGAAGGGCTGACTGCAGGAAGACTGAACGAGCACTGGGTCCTGGGCCCAGACGCTCAGCTGGGGACCCCCCCATTGGGAAGTCACTGGGACTTGCTGAGCCTCCACCGAGACTTGCAGCAGCCCCAGGACCTCACAGGGCGTGGTGCTCCTGGCCCCAGAGCCTAACCTCTGGTTCTCATCACTGCCTGTCACCAGCCTTGCATGCAACGTTCCTTTCTTCTATTTTGTCTTTTTTAAAGGCAACTCTTGAATACCTGTATTTAACATGCAGGGAACCAGTCCTGACTCCTTGATCTGGGACTTCCAGCCTCCAGAGTCTCGAGGACATCCACTTCCGTCGTTTACGCGCCCAGTGCGTGGGGTTTGATGATGGAAACTGACACCGAGAGCGTCTCCTCGTGCGGGGTGACATCAGCGGAAGAATCCCGTGGCGAGGGCCTGCCTGAGGACCACGGGAGAGCCCGGGCCCTCCCCGCCCCCTGCCTTCAGCCCCTCGCCCGCCCCCTCCTGGGAGCGGAGCTGGTGCATCGCTTGCCAGAACTCATGGAAGTAGGTCTCCAGCTCATCATGCTGCAACAGGGAGGGCGGGTTGGGCGTAGGCTTGGTGAAGTTGGCCACCACGGCCGCGATGGCAATCTGGCGCCTCCCGTCCTGCTGCAGGCAGCCCGGCTGCAGGCCAAAGCAGGCCATGTGCTCGGACTTCCCTTCCCTGGGGAGGGACGCGGGTGAGGCCCCGCTACCACAGAGGAGCCCCGGCCCACGGCCGACAGGTTCCCCCACGCATGCACCGAGGGTAGAGGTCCAGGTAGAACTTGCTGATGGATGACCTTGCCCGAGGCCGCGTCCCGGACCGTGTAGAGCCTCACATCTTCATCTTCGTGACGCATGTTGGTGCCTTCCTCCAGGTCGAAGGTCAGCCCCAGCAGCTCCTGGGAGATGCCCAGCCGCCCGCGCGTGACCACCTGCATGGGGAAGGACTCATTGAGCAGGTACTGGTCCACGTGGTAGCGCGTCTCCTCCCCCTGGTTCATGTAGTAGCGCAGGTCCTAGACGTTGATGGGCCCGTCAAAGTGCAGGCCCCGCCTCTGGCACTCAGCCTTCTTTAGCTCCAGGATCACGGCCGCTCCTGCTCCCCGAGGGGCTTCAGCTTCTGGGCCAGCTCATCTGCGGGCGGAGGGGAGAGGCTCAGCTATGTCCCTGTGGCAGCTGCCCAGCCGCCCCCCACCCCACGCCCCTCGAGGCAGAATGAAGGGTTGGGGAAGGCGACCCCCAAGGGCTGACACAGTGGGGTCTCAGGCAGCACCACGTCCAGTCAAGGTCCACCTGACCCCCGTCCCCACTGGGACTCGGGGAGGCGGGGTTACCTAGGAAAGTGGCCACCACCTGGCTGGTCTTGGCCATGTTCATCTCCAGCACAGAGTCGGCACGCGTGCTGAATCCCAGCAGGCGGGACTTCTGAGCCTGCAGCCTTACCAGCTCCCCGAGGATCGCGCAGTTCTCCTGGAACCCAGAGACAGCCAGCGCTGGGGACCGTGGGCCACGCCCTCCCCACAGGCCCTGGGCCAGGTCTCTGTGGGTGGGAGGGCTCTCAGGCCACTGGCGGGCACAGCCAAACCCCCTCCCTCCTCCTCCTGGCCTGGATTTCTAGACACTTTGGTGCTGTCCTAACATGTGGTCTTTATGAACACAGGTCCTTTTGGAACCAGAAACGGCATGAACCATGATGAGCTCTAAGGCCAAGGGCAGGAAGAAATGTGACCAGGCTCTCCAGGAGCCACCCAGGGGCCTCCCCGGGCTCAACAATACAAACTTGGCTGCCGTGCAGACAGCAGCTCATCCCCACGGCGCCCGAACACCCAGCCCCTGGACGGCGAGAGACCTGTTGCTGCAGGTGGCCCGTGGTTGGCTGGTGAGGCCTGGCCCCAGGCGTACGCCACCTTCTGTGGGGCCACCTCTCTGGGTCTGCGGTGGGGTTCTCCTGGGAGCCCCCAGTCACCACAGGACCAACGTGGCCTGTCTGCAGCCCAAGAAGGTGGGGACACAGGTCTGTCCCCCGTGGACATCACCCGCGAGGCCGAGCAAGCACCAGTGGTGTCTGCGGGGAAGATGAAGGGCTCATGCACAGCACCCATCTACTGAAGATGCTAAATGGGAGAAGCACAGACTGCAGCCACATGTGGTATGGACCAAACGCAAGTGTCCTTGCAGGAACCGATGTCTGAATGTCGAGGCTGTTCCCGGGCCACAGTGAGAAGGCCCAGGCCCCACGCAAGGCACAGAGAGGGGATGGGGGGAACATCTGCGAATCTGAGCTCATCGGGCATCACCCCAGAAGGAGAGGGAGAGAGCCAGAAGGAGATACGGAGGGAGAGGGAGAGAGAGGGAGGTACAGACGTCTCTCCCTTCCCTGGGGGTTCTCTAGTGCAGCCAAGCCTGAAAACCACTGCATTTCGGGAGATGGGTCCTCGTGGAAAAGTTAAATAGTAGCTCATGGCATTATCGACACATATTAAAATGGCCCCAAATCTTGGGGAGTCAGGGAGGGGAGCTGGCGGCTGCCTCGTAAACGAGGAGAGATTGGGCGTCAGAGGAGGTGCCTGCCTCCACCACCTCCGCCGCCGCCGCCCCCCCCAGGGCCCCGCAGACTTCATCTCCCAGCTGTGGTCCTGGGCTGGAAGGTAGCGGGGAGGTCAGGCCGTCCCAAGCATCAACGTTGACTTCAGGGCTGATCTGAAAGGCGCCTGGTGTTTGTTGAAGCAGAAAAAAGAGAAAGCAGTGGGCAGAGGATGGGAGGGGGAGGGAGCCCCCATCAGCCCTTCTCCCTGTCTCCCTCTCTGTCTCCCTCTCTGTCTCCCTCTCTGTCTCCCTCCCTCCCTCCCTCCCTCTACCTCCCTGCCTCTCACTCTCCCTCCATCTCTCCCTCTGCCTCTCTCCCTCCCTCTCTCCCTCCCTCTCTCCCTGTCCCTCTTGCCCTGTCCTGTCCCTCTCTCCCTCCCTCCATCCCTGTCTCTCTTTCCCTGTCCCTCTCTCCCTCTCCCTCTATCCGTCCCCCCTCCCTTTCCCCGTTTCCATCTCCCTCTCTGCCTCCCTCTTTCCCTGTCCCTGTTTCCCTGCTCTGCTCTCCCTCTCCCTCTTTCCCTCTCCCTCTCTCCCTGTCCCCCTTTCCCTGTCCCTGTTTCCCTGTTCCGCTCTTCCTATACCTCTTTCCCTCTCCCTCTCTCCCTCTCGTGCTCCCTCTCCCTCTCCCTCTCCCTCCACCTCCTTCCCTCTCCAGAGAGGGAAGGAGGTGGAGGGAGAGGGACAGGGAGCAGGAGAGGGAGGGGGGAGAGGGAGAGAGGGATAGAGGGAGGGAGAGGGACAGGGAGCAGGAGAGGGAGGGGGGAGAGGGAGAGAGGGATAGAGGGAGGGAGGGAAAGACAAAGACATCTCTCCCTCCCTCCCTCTATCCCTCTCTCCCTCCCTCTCTCCCTCTCTCCCTCCCTCTCTCCCTCTTCCTCGCTCCCTCTCCTCCCTCTCCCTCCGTCTCTCCATCTCCCTCACTCCCTCCCAGAGACAGAGAGATGAAGAGGCAGAGACAAGGGAGAGGGAGAGAGGGAGAGGGAGAGAGAGGGGGAGAGAGGGAGAGACGGAGAGAGGGAGAGAGAGAGAGGTCTCTTCCTCCCTTTCCCTCTCTCCTCCTTCTCTCCCTCTCTCCCACTCTCCCTCTTCCCTCTCCCTCTCTCCCCCCTCCCTCTCTCCCTCTCCCCCTCTCCCTCGTCTCTCCCTCTCCCTCCATCTCTCCCTCTCTGGGAGGGAGTGAGGGAGACGGAGAGACGGAGGGAGAGGGAGAGGGAGAGGGAGAGGGAGAGGGAGAGGGAGGAGAGGGAGGGAGGGAGGGAGAGACGTTTCCTCCCTCCCTTTCCTCCCTCTTCTCCCTCTCCCTCTCCCTCTCCCTCTAACTCTCCCGCTCCCTCCATCTCTCCATCTCCCTCACTCCCTCCCAGAGGGAGAGGGGAGGGAGAGAAGGAGTGGGAAAGAGGAGAGGGAAGAGGGAGAGGAAAGAGGCAGAGGAAAGAGGCAGAGGGAAGAGGCAGAGGGAAGAGGGAGAGAGGGAAGAGGGCGAGAGAGAGGGGGAGAGAGGGAGAGACGGAGAGAGGGAGAAAGAGAGAGGTCTCTTCCTCCCTTTCCCTCTCTCCTCCTTCTCTCCCTCTCTCCCACTCTCCCTCTTCCCTCTCCCTCTCTCCCCCCTCCCTCTCTCCCTCTCCCCCTCTCCCTCGTCTCTCCCTCTCCCTCCATCTCTCCCTCTCTGGGAGGGAGTGAGGGAGAGGGAGAGACAGAGGGAGGGAGAGGGTGAGACAGAGGGAGGGAGAGGGAGAGAGGAAAGGAAAGGGCGAGGGAGGGAGAGGGAAGGAGGGCGAGACGTCTCTCCCTCTCCGTCTCCCTCCCCCTCCCTCTCTCCCTCTCCCTCCCTTCCTCTCCCTCTCCCTCTCCTAGAGGGAGGGAGGGAGAGGGAGAGACAGAGGGAGAGGAGAGGGGGAGTCGGAGAAGGAGGTAGGGAGAGGGAGAAGGCGAGAGGGTGCCTGCTTCCCTCTCTGTCTCCCTCCCTCCCTCCCTCCCTCTCCGTGTCCCTGTCTCCCCCCTCTCCCTCTCCCTCTCCCTCTGTCTCTCCCTCTCTGGGAGGGAGAGAGGGAGAGGGAGAAGGAGGGAAAGTGATGGAGGGAGGGAGAGGGAGAGAGGGTGAGGGAGAGAGGGAGAGAAGGAGGAGAGAGGGAGAGGGAGGGAGGAAGAGAGCTCTCCCTCTCTCCCCCCTCTCTCTCCCCCTCCCTCTCTCCCTCTCCCCCTCTCCCTTGTCTTTGCCTCTCCCTCCGTCTCTCCCTCTCTGAGAGGGAGTGAGGGAGACGGAGAGACGGAGGGAGAGGGAAAGGGAGGAGAGGGAGGGAGGCAGAGGGAGGGAGGGAGGGAGAGACGTCTCCTCCCTCCCTCTCCTCCCTCTTCTCCCTCTCCCTCTCCCTCTCCCTCCAACTCTCCCGCTCCCTCCATCTCTCCATCTCCCTCACTCCCTCCCAGAGGGAGAGACGGAGGGAGAGGCAGAGACAGGGGAGAGGGAGATAGGAAGAGGGAGAGAGAGGGGGGAGAGAGGGAGAGGGAGAGAGGGGGAGGGAGAGAAGGAGAGAGAAAGAGGAGAGGGAAGAGGGAGAGGAAAGAGGCAGAGGGAAGAGGAAGAGGGAGAGAGGAGAGAGGGAGATAGGGAGAGGAAAGAGAGAGGGAGAGGGAGAGGGAGAGAGGGAGGGAGAGAGGAAGAGACAGAGGGAGAGAGAGAGAGGGAGTGGGAAAGAGGTAGAGGGAGAGCGGAACAGGGAAAGAGGTACAGGGAGAGAGGGAGGCAGAGAGGGAGGAGAGGAAGCAGGGAGAAAAGAGAGAAAGAACACACCGTCTACATTTCTGTCAAATGACACCGGGGATCCTTACACAACCAGGAGAGAGTAACACAGGGAGGCTCTTTCTCAGCTGGAACTGGAACTGCAGACGGGGCCAAACACCACCAGGCTGGCCACACGTGTCCAGCCGCCGCTCCAGCCCCGTCAGCCGTGAGTCCGGTCACCAGGGCTCTGAGTGTCTGCTCCAGGGAGCTGGGGTTCACCCTCTCACCCGGGAGGCCGGGCCAAGAGAGCAGGGCCCCGGGCTGGACACATAGGGGAAAACGCATCCCCACAGGACAGCTTGTGCGAGCAGATTCAGCTACCAGATTCTAGAGGCCCGGGACCACCCTGTGGCCCGTGAAACCCAGGAGCCACGAGGGTCTTGCAACGTGATTCCTGTCCGTTGGACTGTAAAGTTTATGTAGGGAATCTTGGAAACAGTGGTAACAAGGCTGAATTGGAACGAGCTTTAGGCTATTATGGACCACTCTGAAGTGTGTGGGGTGCTAAAAACCCTCCCGGCTTCGCTCTCGTTGAATGTGAAGATCCCCGAGATGCAGCCGATGCTGTCCGAGAACTAGATGGGAGAACACTATGTGGCTGCCGAGTAAGAGTGGACCTGTCGAATGGGGAAAAGAGAAGTCGAAATCGTGACCGCCTCCTTCTTGGGGTCGTCGCCCTCGAGATGATTATGGGAGGAGGAGTCCTCCACCTCCCACACATCTCCAAGATGGAGAGCCTTCTCCGTCAGCCAGAGCAGGTCCCTTTCTAGATATAGGAGAAGAGAGAGATCCCTGTCCCAAGAGAGAAATCACAAGCCGTCCCAATCTTTCTCTAGGTCTCCTAGCCGATCTAGGTCAGATGAAAGGAAATAGAAGACCACTTTGCAAGAGGAGTGGTGTACAGGCAATAACTTCATTTGGCAGGAGTATGTACAGAAAATTCAAGTTTTGTTTGAGACTTCCGAAGCTTGGTGCACTTTTTAAATGTTTTAGTTGTTCACATTTGTTTGTCTCTTGGGACAGTGACACATAAAGGTGTCATTCTCTATGGTTTGAAATGGGTCCTGGGAGGCATGTAATATGAAGAATTGTTACCTTACAATGTTCCCTTAAGCAAAATTGAACTTGCTTTGAATTTTTGGTCTTGCCTAGACTGATAATAAAACTCTAACTCCTGCCCACCTAAAGTGTGATGTTTACTATTATGGAAACAACACTGGCAAACATTGAAAAGACTTTCTGTAGCTGGGATATGGTATGCAGCTGTAGTTAAGCAAGCAGTCTTTAAAAGGTGCTGTGAACCCAAGCCAGCAGGTAAAAATGAAAGCCGCACCCTTACCCTAGATTAGAGGTTTAAAAATTCCACTAGTCTTCACACTGGACAAGAGATTGTCCAGGGAGTTTAAAACCTAAGAAGTTTCAAGGAAGTTAGTTTACCTTTGAGTTAGGTCATACGTCCCCTCTGTGATTGCTGTACATGAATACATAGCTCTTTGTAATATTTTTTGGAAATTTGAGATTATCAAGATACCAATGTCCTGCCAGATTAAGAGTATATTGTAGAGCTGAACTTTGAGTTACTGTGCAATTTTTTTTTTCATGCTGTCATTTGTAATATGTTTTGTGAGAATCCTTGGGATTAACGTTTTGGTTGCAAAAGAAAAAAAGAAAAGAAAAGAATCCGCCTGCCAATGCAGGGGACACAGGTTCAAGCCCTGGTCCGGGAAGATCCCAGGTGCCGCAGATCAACTAAGCCCGTGGGCCACAACTACTGAGCCTGCACTCTAGATCCTGGGAGCCAGAACTACTGAAGCCCACACGCAACGAAGACCCAACGCAGCAAGAAAAAAAAGACGATACTGGCCAGGTGATCAAGGGTAAAATCGTTTGTCATAAGTCCCGTTGATGGTGTGTATCCTTGATGTGACCTGAGGAGAATGGCATTTTTATCTCTGTCTGGGTCTTCCGCCCCAAACCCCATAACTCCAGACCAACCATAAGAAAACACCAGAAAACAAACAGACAAACAAATTGAGGGACAAAACACCTGACCAGTCCTCAAAACTTTCAAGGTATCAAAACCCAGCGACGTCTGAGAAATGTCACAGCCCAGAGGAGACTGGGACAGAAAAAGGATGTTAGGGGAACACTAGGGAAATTCTAATAAAGTGTGGACTTTAGTTAATAACAATGTATCCATCTTGGTTCCTTAGTTGGATAAACATGTCACACTAAGGTACTAATGAGTTGGAAATAGGGGTACTGGGTCAGGGTCCACGACACTCTGTACAGATCTTTGCAACTTTTTTGTAAATCTAAGCTCTTGTAAAATTAAGCGAGTACTGAACAGAGCTAAGAATGTTATTTCCCTGATTTGAACATGCCTGAGTTTCTTTTCATGGTCACATTTTTGCTATTTGGATGTGTCTTGGAATCAGTAGCAAAGGAGAGTTGCCAGCCCCTGGGAAGATGTGGGTGGTTCGCAGGTGGCTTGCTCTGGAGCTGAAGACCACGGTGGGAAGTCTGCAGCCTCGGGCTGCACTTAGAACCATGGGAGGCGATGGGCCAGCTCAGTTAGGGATGGAACCTATAAATAAAACTTTTTTCTTTTCCGTTATGGCTTATCACAGGATACTGAATATAGTTCCCTGTGCTAGACAGTAGGACGTTGTAGTTTATCCATCCTATATTTAATAGTTTGCATCTGCTAACCCCAAACTCCCAATCCAACCCTCCCTCACTGTTTCTCCCCCTTGGCAACCACAAGTCTGTTCTCTATGTCTGTGAGTCTGTTTTTGTTTTGTAGACGCGTTCATTTGTGTCGTATTTTAGATTTCACATATAAGTGAGATCATATGATATTTGTCTTTCTCTTCTGACTTACTTCACTTAGTATGATAATCTCTAGGTCCATCCACGTTGCTGCAAATAGCATTATTTAATTCTTTTTATGGCTGAATAATATTCCATTGTATATATGTACCACATCTTCTTTATCCATTCATCCATCAGTGGACATTTAGGTAGCTTCCATGTCTTGGCTACTGTAAATAGTGCTGCAATGAACGTTGGGGTGCATGTATCTTTCTTTCTTCTTTCCTTCTTCCTTTCTTCCTTTCTTTCTCTCTCTCTCTTTTTTTCTTTCTTCCTTTCTCTCTCTTTCTCTCTTTCTTTCTTTCTTTTTTCTTTCTTCTTTTATTGTCACACGGCATGTGAGATCTTAGTTCCCTGACCAGAGATGGAACCCACGCCCCCTGCACTGGAAGCGTGGATTCTTAACCACTGGACCACCAGGGAAATGCCAGGGGTGTATGTATAGTTTTGAATTAGAGTTTTCTCCGGATCTATGCCCGGGAGTGGAATTGTGGGACCCTATGGCAGCTGTATCTGTTCCTGCAGGCCTCACATCAACCACCTGCACTCCAATCCTTGCTCTCAACGTCATCTTCGGGGAACCCAACCTGCGACAGGGACCTTGACAAGAAGAAATGGCTCAGGGAAAAGCTACCTGCACGGGGAGGAGATAGAGACCATCGCCCCTGGGGTGCGGAGGGGAGAGTGGGTGCAGAGGTTTGTCATTTCACCCCGATACTCATCTCAGCCCTCGTGGCTGCCCCACTCTAGGTCACCTCGGGATACAGAGGTGAGCCGGTTAGAGTCCCTGCCTGTGCAGGAATCGGGGCACCAGCGGGTCTGAATAATATTAGTGCAGGGTCTCCCCCGTGGCACTGGGGTTATTCGGGGCGGGTCATCCTCTGCTGAGGGCCCCTCCTGGGCACTGTGTGGGGTTTAGCAGCATCCCTGGCCTCACCCATTTGATTCCAGGGGCCCTCCCTCCCAGTTGTGACAACCACAGATTTTCCCCACACATCACGGAAGAACTGGGTGAGGCGGGGGCAGGATGGCTCTGGGCGAGGACAGCTGTGTTGAAGCAACCAGCCTGGCCCAGGGCAAGGTCTGCCCCAATCCCGTCAGCGCCTGCATTTAGAACTGCCCCTTTCCTCTCCCACCTCCCCTGCCCTGCAGTGGTCTCCGAGACATCATCCCCATGTAATAAATCACACCTTCTCAGTTTACTGTTTGCTGCCCTCGCTAGAACGTGAGCTCTTTGAGGACAGGGATGCTGTTATGTCCCCAGCACCTAGAAGAGTGTCTGCTGTGTAGTAGATGCTTCATAAATACTTGCTGAATAAAGGAGTTGAATAAAGGGATGAGTGGATGAATGAATGAAGGTTACAATGGAAGGAGGGGGGAGATTCCCTTTCTGGCTCTCAGGGGTTGGGAGATCAAGTGAAAGATCTGTCCTAAATAGGCTGACCAGCCTTCTGGGGTTCCCCGGGACTGAGAGTTTCCCCAGAGTTCCAGCGCTCAAACCTGAGCGGTCCTGGGCAAACTGGGGGCGGGTGTTGGTCACCCTATCTAAACACAGTAACAATTCCAGCTGCAATAGCAATGGCCAATGACCTCTACGGTCTTATTGACCATGCACAGTTCTCTACCTGGCGGGGAAGGGTGGGCCGGGATTGGAATTCTGGTGATCCAGGGCGGGTGAGGGCACACCCCGGGCTTGTGGAGGGGAGTCCAGGAAGGTTCTGGAGGAAGTGACAGTGACACAGGAGGGAGGGAGGAGTCTAAGGAAGAACATCCCACATGACAACCTGTGCCAATGGCCCTGGGCCCAAGGTCACACCTGACCAGGGCTTGCTTTTTTTTTTTTCTAATTTACTTTTCCCCACATGGATATGCAATTGTCCTAATGCCATTTATTGAAAACTCCTTAATTTCCCCACTTTCTATCATATCAAGTTCTCATATATCTGTTTCTGGACCTTTTTTCTATACCATAGAGCTATACGTCCCATCCTTGCACCACTAGGGCTGTTTCATCACTATAACTTTATTTATTCATTTTGTTTTGGCCGTGCTGTGTGGCATGTGGGATCTTATGTCCCTGACCAGGGATCGAACCCGCGTCCCCTGCAGTGGAAGCTCGGAGTCTTAATCACTGGACCTCCAGGGAAGTCCCCAGGGCTTGCTTTGACATCCATGGAATGGTGGCAGGTGGGCACGGGGAGCAGCTGTCTGTGAGCCATCCTGTGTAGAAATGCAGGGTGGAGGGGAGGACAGATGGAGCTGGAGGGGAAGAAGCGGAGGAGGGAGGGAGGAAGGGAGGGAGGCCGGGCGAGAGACAGACAGAGAGTTTCCGGAGACAATAGCTCTGGCCGTGTCCTAGGGCATGAAAGCTGAAAATAGCTCCTAGTGCCGGGAGCCTTGGAGCCGGAGGCTGGGAGCCAGGGTGACTGGCTCTCCTCCCTGGTGTGTGTGTGTTGTGGGGGGGTGGGTGGCTCTGGGCTTCTCAGGCTGGGAATGGGGTGCACAGAGCAGGAACGGAGCAGGGACCCTTCTCTCTGGAACCTCGTGGGCCATCCTCAGCTCACAAAGCTGAGCCACTCCTTGCCCTACGAGTGGGGGGCTTATCCTCCCTGTCCCCTGGATCCTACCCCCTCACACACAACTTCCCCGTGTGTGTTCCCAGCAACCAAGAGAATCTGTTTTTAAAAGATTTGGGGGAGGGGGGTAACCATACAAACAAGAGCAGAATGGATACTTTTTCAGGATATGAATGGCTCTGTGTAAGCCCACCCCCAGGGTAACCACAGTCCTGACCTCTAACACTCTTGACGAGTCAGCCTTGGTCTGGGCTTGCGGACCCACGGAAGCTTCCTCATTCCCTCCTTCAGGTCCCGACTCTCCCTCGGCGTCTTTGTGAGAAGCACCCGGGGAAGTGGGACTGCTAGGCTGTACTGCTGCTAGAACTCCACCTGGGCTCCACCAGGCTCCAGCCCCCCGCCCTGTCCACCTAACTGACCCTGAGGCACCTCAACTGGTAGGAGCAGCATCACCTTCCCTCCTGGGACTCGTGATACTTAAGGGAGACACCGAAAGACAAGCCTTTGGCTCCCTGGCTGGCAAAGAGCAGGTACTCAATTGTCATAAGTGTCCGTATCAGTGAGGGTTCTCCAGACAAACAGAATCCATATGGGGTGTGTGTGTATATACACACACACGTACATATGTACAAGCATACAAACATATACAGCTGTGTACATATGCAGTATGCGTACACACATATACACATATAGTATATACAATACACACATACATATATACACACATATAAAATGCAGTTTGTATATATACAGTATGTATACACACATATACACACAATATAGACAATACACACATACATATACACTATACATACACACATATAAAATGCATAGTTGGTATGTATACAGTATGTACACATACGTATAACATATGCAATATACACACCTAGGTACATATATAGCATACGTATATACACACATACAAAGATATTTAGGTGTGCATATAGACAGTATACATACATACACATATAATATATGCAATACATACACGTACGTACATATAGACACACATATACACCTACATATAAAAGCATATAGCATAAAAATATATATGTACTGTATATAGAAATTCATCGTATATATACATACATATATCATATATATAAGATATATACACATACATATATACAATGTGTATACACACACCCCTATATGTAAATATGCGCATGTACATACACATATAAATTCATACGCAAGTGTGTATATAATAGTATATTCATATATACATATAATACCTAGAAACATATTGGGGGGGAGGTGTCACGGTACGTCAAGGGCGGGAGTCGAACCCGCCACCCCAGGCCCCGAGGGGTCTCCCCGGGTCTCCACTTCGGGCCGGTGGGTGTGGCCGGGGGGGCAGCTGAAGACGTGCGTGCGTGCTTGCGTGCGTACGTGCGTGCGTTCGTACGTGCGTACGTGCGTGCGTGGGGGCGGGTCCACGGGGCGGGAGGCGCTCGCCGCGAGTGAGTGGTTCAGCTGGGCCCCGGCTCATTGTGCTTGCCTCACGCCGGCCCCAGTTGGCAGCAGCGCTGGAGGCCCCGGGCCTGTGACCACAAAGAGGGAGCCGGGGGCCAGACGGGAGCAGGCCGGCGGCGGCGGTGGCGGCGGCGCCGGCTGAGGCCCAGGCCAGGCTCCCTCCCCTCAGCCTCCCGCCCGCCCGCCTGTCCCGCCCCCGCCGGCGGCGCCCCGCCCCTCCCCCAACCGCCAGACTAGCCTGGTGCGGGGGCCGCGCGCGAAAACGTGGGGGAGAAGCTGAGGCTGGAGTCGCCCGTGGTGGCCGAGCCCGCCGTCTACCCATGGCTGCTGCTGGTCTACGTGAGTGCCGCCCGTCCCCTCTTCCCGGACCTCCACCTCTCTTCCCCCACGGCGCGCGCTGAGCCCACCGAGTAACGGAGCGACTCGAGTCGCCAGACCCTCTTTGGAGCCCCCCTTCCCGCCCTGCCTGGTTCTCCGCGGCCGTTTCCAGCCCCCGCGCGCAGGGTGGGCAGAGGGGAGCCGGGGCCGGCCGGGGCCACAGACTCGGCAGCGGGGACCCCGCGCTTCCGAGGGGCGCCCGAGCCGGTCTGCCGTTGGCCCTGTAGGGCTGGGGACCCAGGTCCGCCCCCCACCCCCGGCCTGGACTGCCGGCGGGCTTGCCCTTCCATACTTTATGATCTGACACGTTGGGTTTCTTTTTCCTGGCCAGCTTTACCATTACCTGACCAGCTTTCCCAGCATCCCCTGATAATGTGTTAGATATTCAAGTTTTAGGGCCCGGTCCCAGCCCTATGGAATCAGCAACTCTGGTGGGGCTCAGTGATCTCTGTTACAACAGGCCCTCCAGATGATTTTTATTCACCTTAAAGTTTGAAAATATCTGCATTGTCAGCTGGCCAAAGCGTCCACCAGCAGGTGAAGGGGAGTGGCGCCTGGAAAAGATAGGGACTAGCCAAGGTAAGTACCGTAGCATTTGCCATGGTAGTAATGGAGAATGCCTTTTCTCCACTGGTTGGCACAGACTAATATCTGGGAGCAGTGGCAGGGTTATTTAGGATGCTTTACATTGCAGTGTAGAGTGACCGCTGTCCTGGTTTGCCAGGGACTTCCCCTGTGTGAGCGCTTAAAATCTCATCCTGGCAAACCCCTTAGCCTTGGGTTTGAAAAACTTAGGGAATAACATGAAATTTAGGGGAAACATGATCTAGGTTTTGGGCAAGTCACAAGTGCTAATTAAAGCTAAGCAAGTATGGACAACATCTAGCCTTCTTTACCCCTTTGCGGGGAGGTAAATCTTGATTGGGTGAGAGGACTTATTGTTAAGAGATCTTTGTAGAAACATCCCCTTCTGCTTAGTCCGCTGGTTCTCCGTTCTGGCTAGACATTGGCATCGTCTGAGGAGAGTTAAAATGATTGTATTGGTCTAGCATGACCAACCGTCGGTGTGAGGGTTTTTAAAAAGTGCTTCAGAGGATTCTAATGTGCAGCCAAATTTAGGTGCCACTGCTTAAGCTTTTGAACCGCTGCTACGTATTTTCACCTCATCTTGCTGTGAGAATATCCAACTGTAGTTGAGGTTTGTTGTTTTTCTTTTTCTTTTTTAACTGTCTTATTATAAGATTTACTGTCTTAAATAAGATTGAATGGACAGAAAATCCTGCTAGTCCATCTGGTATAGCTGGATACCCAGAGTAATATCGTTAAGATATGTACCATTTAAGTATTGTGACTGGCCTTTTAAAAATTAACATATGCATTAAATTAGTATTGATAGTATAGATCTCTTTCGAAGTTGTCATGTTGGGGAGCTATACCTCTAATCTGCTGCCATTGCTAAATATCTGGACACCTCTTATTAGGAATTGCTTTTAAAAATCTTTAGGGATTAAAACCAAGATTGCTGTATTATTTGTACTGGGACCACAAAAACCTCACAAAGTTCCCCCGCTGTACCTTCTACCCCCATCTCTAACCCTTGGCAACTTCTAATCTGTTCTCCATCTCCACAGTTTTGTTATTTTAAGAATAATATGTAAACATAATCATGAATTACTTAATCTTCGGAGATTGGCTTTTAAAAACTTTTCCCTCGGCATCATTCCCTTGAAGTTCATTTCAATTTTTGCATATATTAATAATTTGTTCCTTGTTGTTGCTCGGTAGTATTCTATCATAAGATTTTATCACAATTTGTTTCAACATTCACCCATTGAAAGACATTTGGGGAGTTGCCAGTTTGTGGCTATTAGAAATAAAACTGCTATGAACATTTATGTGTAAGTTTCTGTGGGAACTTCATTAAGTTTTTGTTTCTTTTGGATAAATGCTCAAGAGTACAATTACTGCATTGTAGGGTGAATCTACTTTTAGGATTAAAAGAGTCTGTCAAGCTGTTTCTCAGAGTGGCTAAACCATTTTATTTTCCCACCAGTGATGTGATATAATTTTTCTACGTACTCGCTAGCATTTGATGTTGTCACTATACTTTAATTTTAGTTATTCTCTGATATCTCATTATGGTCTTAATTTGCATTTCCCTGATGGCTAACGATGTTGAACATCTTTTCATGTGCTTCTTTGCCATGTGTATATTCTCTTCCATGAAATGTCTGTTCCTGTCTTCTGCCTATTCTCTAGTTGGATTTTTTAAAGTTGTTTGGAGAGTTCTTTGTATATTATAGATACAAGTCATTTGTCTCCTATGGGATTTTCAAATATGTTTTCCCACTGTGTAATTTGAGTTTTCATCCACTTAAAAGGATCTTCTATGAAGCATTTTTAACTCATTTTGATGAGATCCAATTGATCAGTTTTTGCTTTTATTGATCATACTTTCGGTGTCAAGTCTAAGAATTATTCACCTAGTTGTAGATGCCAAAGATTTTCTCCTATTTTTTTTCTCTAAAAATGTCCTGCTTTTACATTTAAGATTATGATCCACTTTGATTTAATTTTTGTGTAAGATGTGTAAGGTTTAGGTTAAGGTTCATTGTTTGTTTGTTTGTTTTTGTCGAGGGATGTCCAACTGTTTCAGTACCATTTTTTGAAAAGTCTATTCTTCCTTGATAGCTTTTGCACTGCTGTCAAAACCAAGTTAAATGTATTTGTGTCAGTCTATTGCTGGGTTCTCTGTTCCATTCCATTGATCTATGTATCTACCCTCCATCATTACTGCGAAATCTTGAAATTGGGTAGATTAATTCCTCCCATTTTAATCTTCCTTTACAAATTGTTTTAGCTATTCTTCAGCCTCTTCCTACCATATAAATCTTAGAATAAGCTTGTCTATATCCACAAAAACCTTGAGGGCATTTTAAGAGTAATTGTGTTAAGCCTCTTAACTTGGGGAGAATTGACAGCTTTATTATGTTGTGTTTTCTAATCCATGAACAAGGTATGTCTCCCTATTTGTTTGGGACTTTTAAAATTTTCTTCATCAGCATTTTGTAATTTTCAGTATAGAGGTCCTATAAATGTCTTATTGGGCTTCTATTTAAGTATTTATTTAGGTCAGTTGTAAATGGCATCACATATTTTTATTTAAGCTTCTACACTTTTGTTATTAATATATAATTTGATAAAATTGTGTGGATCTTGTACTCTAAAACATTTACAAACTAATATTATTTCTCAAGCTTTATGTGGATTCCTTGGTATTTTCTCCATTTAGATTATCATCTCATCTTCAGATACAGACAGTTTTAGTTTTCCTTATTCAATATAATAGGATATATTACTATTCAACATTCAGGAGGATATATTCCTTCCTATTCAACATAGTAGGAATAGTTCTTTCATCTTTTAAATAAACTTTTTAAAATTTTAACTTTTAAATTTATCTATTTATTTATTTTTGCTTTATTTTCTTACTAGAACCTCCAGTAATATATTTAATAAAAGTGGTGAGAGCAGATATCGGTGCCTTGTTTCTGATCTTACAGAGAAAGCGTTCAGTCTTTCACAGTTAAATATAATGTCGGTATAGGTTGTTTGTAGATCATCTTTATGAGTTTCAGTATGTTCCTTTTCTATTCCTAGTTTGCTTGGAGTTTCTTTTCTTCTTTTTTTAAAATCATGAATGGGATTGGATTTTGTCAAATGCTTTCTCTGCATTAATGATTAGGATCACATGACTTTTCCCCCTTAGTCTATTGGATATGGTAGATTACATTGTTTGATTTTCAAATATTTAACCAACTTTGCATAACTGGAATAAATACCACTTGGTCATGGTATATTATTCTTTTTATATATTTCTGGAGTTAATTTGCTAATATTTGGCTGAGGATTTTTACAGCCAATTTCATAAAAAATACTGGCCTGTAGTTTTCTTCTTTCTATACTATCCCAGTCTGGTTTTGGTATCAAGGTAATACTGGCTTCATAAAATTAATTAGGAACTGTTCCCTCTACTTCTGTTTCTTATCAAGTCATGTAAAATTGGTGTTAATTCTTTAAGTCTTGGGTAAAAGTGAAACATCTAAACCTGAATATTTCTTTTGGGAGTTTTTAAATGAAAAATCAGTGTTTCTCATAGTTACAGGAAAATTGAGATTGTCTCTTTCATCTTGGCTGAGTTTTGGTAGTTTTGGGTGTAGACGCATTGGTCCATTTCATCCACATTTTTGAATTTATAGTGTAGACTTGTTCATAATAACTTGTCCCTTATTAACCTGCAGGATATGTCATGGTATCCCTGGTTGCATTTCTGATATCTGTGATTTGTGCCATCTCTCTTTTTATCTTGATCAGTCTTGCTACATCTTTCTTGATGAGATTGTTTATTTTGAAGAACCAGCCTTTTGTTTCATTGATTTCCTCCCCCCCGCATTTTCCTGTTTTCAGTTTCATGGATTTTTGTTTCATCTTTATTATTTCCTTCTTTCTGCTTGTTTAGTGTTTTTTCCTCTTCCGTTTTTACTATTTTAATATAGAAAATTAGACTATTTCTTTGAAATATTTTCTTTCCCAATTTAGTGCTATAAACTTCCCTTTCAGCATTGCTTTCACTTTATTCCACAAATGTTGATCTGTTATATCTCCATTTTCTTTTATTCTATGCATTTAAAAATTTTTCCTTGACTTTTTACCCATGAGTTATTTGGAATTGTGATGTTTAGTTTTCATGTGATTGAAGATTTTCCTGTTGTCTTTCTGTTATTGATTTCTAGTCTGGTTCCATTATGGCTAGAGAACATACTCTCTATGATTTTAATTCTTTTAAATCTGCTAATGTTTTTTTTATCACCCAGTGTATGGTATATGAGTGAATGTTCCATGGACACTTGAATATGTATTCTGCTTTTATTGAGTGTGTTCTTTAAATGTCAGTTATATCCTGTTGATTGATGATGTTTTCAGTTCTTCCATACCCTTGCTGATTTTTCTCTCTGGGAGTTCTATAAATTGCTGTGTTGAAGTCTCAAATAATAATTGTGGATTTGAAATTCTCTCCTTTTACCTTTTTCAGTGTTTGCTTCATGTGTTTTGAAGTTCTGTTGTTTGGTGCACACACATTTAGTATCACTAGGTCATCTAGGTGGATTATTCCTGTTATCTTTATGTAATGACCCTCTTTGCCCCTAATAATTTCTTTTGCTCTGAAATCTACTTTATCTGATATTAATATAGCCATTCCTGCTTTTTCTGATGAATATTCACATGATATACCTTTTTCATCCTTTTACTTTGAACTACCTATATCATGATGTTTAAAGTAAGCTTCTTATAGACAGTATAGAGTTGGATCATGCTTGTGGTTTTTTCATCTACTCTTCCAATCTCTGTCTTTGACTTGGTTATTTAGATCGTTTACAGTTAATGTAATTATTGCTATGTTAAAGATTAGGTCTACCATTTTATTTTTTGTTTTGTCTTTTACCTTAGTTTCTCAATCCTGTGTTTCTCTTATTTTGCCTTCTTGTGGGTTACTTAAACATTTTTTGGTAAGTCCATTTTAATCTAATTTATTTATAATCATTTGTGTATACTGTTTGTATAGTTTTCTTAGTGGTTGCTTTTGGCCTTACACTATACATATGTAACTTATCATAGCCTACTGGAATCTGTCTTTTATTACTTCAAGTGAAGTTTCAAAATTTTACTTCCATTTAGGTCTCTTAATAGTCCCCAGTTTTAAAGTATGATTTTCTGTAGTATTTCCTCTATATATATTGAGAACCACATCAGATGGTGTCATAATTTTTGCTTTGACCATCATAGGGAATTTAAGAAACTCATGAGACTAATGATAGTCTCTTATATTTATCCCACTTGTTTTCACCCATTCCATTGTTCCCCTTTTCTTTCTGAAGTTGCCAGTCTTCTGTTATTGTTTTTTTTTTTATGTTTTCATAACAGTAGGTGATATCTGGGCTTTCCAGTGCCATTGGATATGAGTTTCAGGAAACACTGAGCCTGGCTCACTTAATGCTACTGAGTTGGAGGGTTTGTATACGTTGGGCCTGTTGGCACAGCAGATGCTAGCAGATTAGACTAATGCTGATGGGACTAGTGCCACAGGAGGATGCATTCCCATTCAGGCTATGCTGCTGCTACAGTAGATCAAATCCCCCTCTACCCCAAGTGTGGGGCAGTGACCTGCTGCTGTCACTGCTTCTTTATTAGGCTGCTTTCGCCTCAGGTGTGTGGTGGGATCCCTTGGAAGCTGCTGCTGCTGTGAATCACAGGGTTAAATTCATTTTAGAAATACTTAAATATAAATATATAGCCTGGCTCTTGTAGGACCTCTGTATTTGTTTTTTATTGCTTTCATACGAATTACCGCAAATTGAGTGACTCAAAACATCGTAAATTTATTACCTTACAAGTCTGACATTGGTCTCAATTGAGTAAAGTAAAAGTGTTGGCAGGATCGACAGATGAATGGATAAAGCTGTGGCACATATATACAATGGACTATTACTCAGCCATAAAAAGAAATGAAATTGAGTTATTTGTAGTGAGGTGGATTGACCTAGAGACTGTCATACAGAGTGAAGTAAGTCAGAAAGAGAAAAACAAATACCGTATGCTAACACATATATATGGAATCTAAAAAAAAAGAAAAAATGGTTATGAAGAACCTAGGGGCAGGACAGGAATAAAGACTCAGCCATAGAGAATGGACTTGAGGACACAGGGAGGGGGAAGGGTAATCTGGGATGAAGTGAGAGAGTGGCATGGACATATATACACTACCAAATGTAAACTAGATAGTTAGTGGGAAGCAGCCACAAAGCACAGGGAGTGGAATCCTGCAGTGTTTGCTGATGGGTCATTTTGGAAGAGCTGACTTTCAGTCTGAAGCTCTGCCTGTTTGCATCTGAAGAATCTGCATTTAAGGAGAGGGTGTATGAGGAAGGGGGTGTATGGGACAAAGGTGTCCTGGGTGCAGATGAGCCAGGACCTGACCAGCTGCCTTTTGTGTCCTCTGGTCCCATCTCTTGGTCTGTGCCTCATCTGCATCATCACTGTCCCCGCTGGCACCCCTGGGGCGTTGTTGTCTGAGTGAGATTCCCCTGGTGCCCCTGCTCTCCTCCCCTCCTCCTGCTGGTTGGGGAGGGAACTGCTTATTGTGTGGTCTGTACTCCTGAGGCACGAAGGACCCTGTAGCATGGACCTGCAGAGTGTGGGATGTGGTCCCAAGAGCATGGGGCCCACATAGGACACAACATCGGGGCATGACCAGTATTAGGGCTGCCTCATCACTGACAGGGAATGTTGTCCAGATCCTGCTCGGGAGGGTGTGGTGGGTGGCCTGGGACCCTAGAGGCCCCATTCCTATCCTGGAGCTTGGAAAGTGCATCCCCATGGGCTCCAGATTCACCCCATATCTCAGCCATATCCCTCTGTCCTGTCTTTGAACTCAGGAAAACGAGCTCTCTTGTCCACAACATAGGCCTGGTCCTGTTGGTATTAGGATTCTTTAAGTTAGGCATCCTGGGATAGCTCTTTTTAGGCCTGAGAAGGAACAACTCAGGAGTGTACAACAATTTCAGATGAAACTGATATTCAGTGACTATCTCTAACTACTCGGTTGTTGACTTCTATTAGTCATTATTCTCCTGGTTTTAGCTCTGATGTGGGGATTACAGAGGAGTCAACATTTAAATCTTCATAATCTGTGTATTTGTAGCTTCAGTATCATTACTGACCCATAGTTTTTATGGTTTGGGAAGAGTTATTGATTTCATGTGTCATGTAAAGGATTCACAATGATGATAGGGCAATTAAGATTACAATAATGGCTAGTAAATTGTTCACATTTTCTCTACCTGTGCATCTATTCTATGCATATGAGTTAGTTTAGATGTCAATATTAGTGAAATGATATAGAGGACTAGAGAACTTATTTTAAAAATCACTATTAATGTGTGATGATGAAAATGTAAAAGTCCTTCCGTAATCGGTGATGTTGTATCTTGAGAGCCTAGATGAAACTGATATGCCTTAGTGATATACAGGATTTTAGCCTATGATTTAACTTTGACAAAGCTACATCACTTTTTACTTTTATCTCATTTATTGAGAAAGACAAAATTGTTATGGTGTTGGCTTGAAACTGGTTGAAAAGGACTTGAGTCCTTCCTTATTTTACATTTACATAGGTAGGATCTTGAAACATAGGATATGGTGGAGGGCATTCGTGTAACCATTCTAGGTTAGGAGTAGCAATTTCCACTGCTAAGACTTCTTGTTTAGACGCAAATGCTTTTCAAAGTATGAAGATTATTAGCATTACTGCTGCTACTGAGATGAATGAGCCTAAAGATAAAATATTTCATGTTGTGTGTGCCTCAGGGTACTCAGACTAACGTAGTGACATCCCTGAGAGGCCAAGAAAGTGCTGCAGGAAGTCATATTTACTACTACAAATATACTTGTGAAGTGAATTTTTGCTCATGCTGAGTTAACTGTATAACCTGAGAATAGTGGGAATCAGTGTAGGAAGCCTCCTGTAATAGTGAAGACTGCTCCCATGGACATTAGGTCATGGAAGTGTGCTACTACATAGTATGTATCCTGGAGGACAATGTCTGGGGATGAGTTGGCTAAGATGATTCCTGTCAAACCACCTACTGTAAAAAGAAAAACTAAAGCCTAAAACTCATAGTATAGTGGGAGGTCATATAATATTACCTCCGTGAACAGTTGCTAACCAGGGACTTCCCTGGTGACACAGTGGTTAAGAATTCGCCTGCCAATGCAGGGGACATGGGTTCGAGCCCTCGTCTGGGAAGATTCCGCATGCCGCGGAGCAAAAAGCCCGTGCACCACAACTACTGAGCTGCCCTCTAGAGCCCGCAAGCCACAACTACTGAAGCCCACGCGCCTAGAGGCTGTGCTCTGCAACAAGAGACGCCACTGCAATGAAAAGGCCGTGCACCGCAACCAGAGAAAGCCCACGTGCAGCAACCAAGACCCAACGCAGCCAAAAAAAAAAGAAACGAGAAAGAAAACTTAAATAAAGAGTTGCTAATCAGCTAGATACTTTTACTCCTGTAGGGATAGAAGTAATTACGGTAGCTGATGCAAAGTATGCTCCTGAGTCAACAGCTATCCCTATGGTAAACATATGATGGGCCCACAAGAGAAATCCTAAAAAGCCAGTGGACATGACTCATACTAGTCCCAAATAGCTGAAAGGCACTTTTTGTCCTAAATAGTATGTAATGATATGTGAGATTATAACAAAGCCTGGTAGGCCATGAATACAGACTTCAGGGTGACCAAAGAGTCAAAATAGCTGTTGGTATAGGATTCAGTCTCCTCCTGCAGGGTCAAAGAAAGTAGTGTTTAGATTTCTATCTCTTAACAATATGGCAATTCTGGCTGCTCAGACTGAGAGTGGTAATTATGTAATATGTCTATAGTTGGGAAAGATTAAACAAATACTGGTGTTTGGTATTGGGATATGACTGCTAGTTTTGTATTAAAGACTATAGTAATAAAAGTAATAGCACCAAGAATTGAAGAGACACCTGCTAAATGTAAGGAGAAAATGGTTAGGTCGACAGAGGCTCCTTCATGGGCCAGATTGCAGGCTAGAGCTGAATATAGGGTTCCACTTGTACCAGAACCAGCTTCTACTATTGGTGATATGAGTAGGAGTAAGAATGATGGGGGAAGTAGTCAAAAGTTTATATGATATATTGGGGGAAATGCTACCTCAGGTGCCCCAGTTATTAGTGGCCCAAGTCAGTTTTCAAACCCTGAAATCATAATGGGTACAACTATAAAGAAAATTATTACAAGTGCAGGGACTGTTATGACTACCTTACAGATTTGGGCATCTCCAACTAGCGCTCCAGGTTAGCATAGCTCAGCCAGGATTAATATACTTAAGGCGCTGCCTGCTACTCCAGCTCAAGCACCAAATAGTAAAGATAAAATGCCGATATCTTTGTGATTTATTGAAGATAATCAGCAGTGTATGAACAGAGGTAAAATGACTGAGCTAGCATTCGACTGTAAATCTAAAGACAGAGATTGAGCCCTCTTTCTGGCAAACCCTGTGGTGAATCAACAGATTGAATTGTAACTTGAGAGAAGCAGCTTCAATTCTGCTGGTGATTTTCCTGCCTTTTTTTTTCTTCTTTTTTCTTTCTCAAAGGCAGGAGAAGTAGATTGAAGCCAGTTGACTAGAGGATTTGCCTGTTAACTAAAATTTCCTGGGGTTAAAACTCATCAATCTCGTAAGGATTTGGCTTAATTACAGTGTTTGCTTTGCATTCAATTGATATAGGAGAAAGTCCTGCAGTCCTTATTTTTAGAAATTAAGTAAATTGTACTTGTTTAGGGTTTTGAAAGCTCTTGGTCTAAACTAACCTAAATTCCTAGTCCAGCACTGATAGGATGGGTGTTATGGGTAGTAATCGTGTGGCTATTATGATGAGTAATGATAGGAAAGTTATTTGTTTTGTATGTTCAAATTGTTGTACTTTTGTGTTGTTTAATGAAGGGAATATAGTTAGTGATGTGGATTATGTTAGCTGCAAGTAGAAATATATGCTGAGGACTGCTGTGATGGCTATTAGTGTTGGTAGAATGATGTTATCATTTTTGTTATCTCTTGGATAATTATTCATTTGGGTCAAAACCCTGATAATGGTGGGCGACCTCCTAATGACACTATAATGCTGAGGATAAGGATCCTGATGGGAGGTGTTTTATCTCATGTGTGTGATAATGATACCCTTGTAGTACATGATCTGGGTATAAATAGGAAGAAGATAGTGTTGTTATGATATAAATTAGTATGTTTAGGATTGTTATACTTGGAATATACATTATAATAGCTGTTATTCATCCTATATGGGCAACTGATGAGGAGGCTGTAATTTTTTCCAGGTGAGTATGGCTAAGTCTGCCTCAGCGTCCAACTATGATTTATAATATCACTATGATTAACAGTATGTTTAGGTTGATGGGTGGTGACATGTGGTATAAAACTGATAGGGGTGCAATTTTGTCATGTTGATAGCATCAGGCCTGCTGTTCATGGAATGCCTTGAGTTACTTCGGGCACTCAGAAGTGAAATGGGGAATGTCCTACTTTTGTGACAAGGACGATTGTCATGATAGTGGATGCTGCTGGATTAAAGATTTTTGTAATTCATTGTGTTCTTTGACCAGAGTATATTAGATTAATGATAATAGCCATTATAAGTAGTATTGATGTGGTGGATTGTTTTAGAAAATATTTGTTGGATGCTTCTGTAGCTTATGGGTTCATGTTTTTTATTAGAATGGGGATACCATTAACCAGTGTGAGCTTGTTACTACAATTATATTTCCTGAAATAATGGTCAGTAGAATGATAGTAAAAACAATGAGAGTTTATTAGTACAGGAAGGATATACAACAATATTTTGGGGGTATGGGCCTTGAAGCTTTCTTAGAGAACCTTACTATATAGCATTGTGGTGTAATGTGGTAGCATGGAGAATGTAAAATTCTTAGAAATAAGTTCAATTCCAGGAATAAGCGCATTTAAACCTCTATCATTTACTTTATCAAAGTAACTCTTTAGTCAAACATAATTCTTAAGTTTGCTGTGGGTTGCCTGGTATGATGACAGGTAGTGAAAACTCTCATATACATAGGGCTAATGTTAGTAGTAAAAAATATTTTTATAAGAGATGTATACGTTGATCATATCAAAATTGTGGGTAGGATGCTTGAATTCATAGAAAGGAGATTGTTAGATGTGTTTTAATGATGACTTGGGCTGTATATAATTCTGGCACGTAGGGATTGTCAAATGCTCCTAAAAATAGAATGTTGTGAAAATGTTTATTATAAGGAAATTGACATATTCTCTAGGAAGGACGGGGTGAATGGGCCTGCTACATTTTCTACATTGAAGACATATACAGGTTTTGATTCTACTTCTGTTAAATCAAGTGGGGCTTCATTGGATTTCTGCTACTGCGGAGATAATCAAATTCTGGGTAGGGGTCAGGAGAAAATTAGTCACAGGTGTTCTTGTGTAATAATTACTGTTGAAAGTGTAAATGATCCATTTAGCATTAGGACTGAGAATAGAATAACTGCCAGCAAGACTTCATATGAGATTGTCTGTGCTACTGTCCGTAGAGCTCCAGTGAGTGAGTATTTTGAATCTGAAGCTCAACCAGATCAGAGGATGGAATAAATGGCTAGGCTTGATATGGCTAACATAAATAGTATGCCTACATTTATATTAATTAGTGGATAAGATATGGGAAGAGGAATTCATGTTGTGAGAGCCATGGTTAAGGCTAGCATTGGGGCAATAATATATAAATTGATGATGTTGATGGTCATGGTGGTTCTTTAAGAAATAATTTGAATGTCTCAGTAATGGGTTGTAATAATCCATAGGGGCTGATGACTTTTGGCCCTTTCTGGATTTGTATATAGCCTAGGATTCTCCATTTAGTTAATATGAGGACTGCTATGGTGAATTAAATTGGGTACTTTGTGAAAGAATGTTGATTATAAACATATTCTTAGGAAGAGAACTTGAACCACTGCAGATAAATGTTTCAGTTTTACCTAATTACCGGGCTCTGCCACCGTAACAAACCCTGTTCTACAGTAGGGTATGTATAAATTAACTGAATGTAGATTATATCATCATTTGGTTTGAAGACATTTTGTAAAGTAAGCCGTATTGCTCTTGTCCTTTCATACTGGAAGAAATCTGCAATAGACAGAAACCAACCAGGATGACTCCAGTCTGAACTCAGATCACGTGAGACTTTAATCGTTGAACAAACAGACAATTAATAGCAGTTATACCATTGAAATGTCGTGATCCAGCATCAAGGTCATAAAACATATTGCCGATATGAACTCCAGAATACAATTACTCTGTTATCCCTAGTAAAACTTGTTCCGTTGATCAGTGGTTTAGAAGAACAGGTGATAAAGCATTTTGACTAGCTGGTCTAGATTTTAATCACTCAGAGGCAGTTTTATTCTCCAAAAAATAAATGGCGCACGGGCTCAAGGCACACCATCTTCAGTACTTGTGGCACGCAGGCTCAGTAGTTGTGGCCCACTGGCTTAGTTGCTCCGTGGCACGTGGGAAATTCCCAGACCAGGGATCGAACCGGGTCCCCTGCATTGGCAGGCGAATTCTTAACCACTGCATCACCAGGGAAGTCCCAGAATCGCAGTCTCCCTTTTAATATACCTTAAGCCCAAAGAATCCATGGAAAATTGTTACAGAAAATAAGACAAAAAAATATTGTAAGGACTATAACAGAAGCATATAATACACAGTTCATATAGACACATCCCAAGCAGTTACAAAGTATATTAAAAGGGAGGCTGCGATTTTAAAAAAATAAGATAAATTATACCCACAAACTCCTAGTCCTTCCTGAAACATTGCAATCTGAAACCCTATTGTAGGAAGCAGAAGATTCCAGGAGACATTCTACAAATGAAGGACTCTAAACCCTGTGGTTGGAAAAGGAATTCTGGAAGGAAGGTATCCTCACCCAAGGAGAGCAGGTTCCTATACTTCTCTAACATCACACCCCTGTACAATTCCCATTGATCTTGGTCCAGGCATTGTCACTCCTCTTGAGAGAAATCTATGGCCACATCCTGGAATGGCAGCAGTCCCTGAAATTAAAAGTACACATGCCATGTGGCCACGGGAAGAGTTCATAATGTGACCCAAGAAGAAAACAGCAAGTTAAGAGAAGTGCTTTTAATTTAGAAGACTGTCTTCAATTATCCACTAATATATATATATTTACAAAGTAACTTTCTCTACCTTATTTGTAACTACAAGAAAAGAGTATGGCATGTGATCCACAAAACCAGTGTAGAGACTATACTTATCTGGAAAAGAAATGATAAAATGATGGTTTCAACACAGGCATATGCATTTTTGAGTGTTTTATTTATATCAAACTGGATAAAATGTGTGTATTTCTCAGACAGAAAAGACATGTCGAGGTAGAAATGTACCTTTCAACTATTCATGGGTACACAAGTACACTGGGGAGATTGTAAAAGTGCAGATCGTGATTCAGTAGGTCTGGTGGGCCTGAGTTCTATTTTTTCCTCAAGCTCATTTTTAACTAGTGATGCCACAGTCTCTGATTCATTAACCACAGTTGGGAATAGCAGAGACATAATTAGAAAGGTAAAAATTCGTATTTAACTTTGAACTTAAAGTGTTTTATGGATTTTACACCTTTAATAGAATAGTAAGCACAGCAGCAACAATCATTTGTGAATATTTACTATAGACTGTATCTTTCTTTCTTGTGTAGGATTCCAGGAAAAAGGCCTGGGCTGCGGCCACAGTGGGCGGGGCCCCCAGGCCGGGCCGCCCCTCCAGGACCCCCGGAAGGGCTCCTGGAGGCTCCAGGCGGCTCCTCCCCCGGCGCCGCCCTCCCTCCCGGAAGGCCTGGGGGCAGAGCGGTCCCACCTCCTCGCCCAGAACGATCCCGCGTTTCCGCAGAGCTGGAACTCCTGGCTCGGTGTCTCTTCCCTCCGCTGTCACTTAAGTGCCCCGGAGCCCGAGGGGAGGGCGGCCTCACTGAGGCTGCCGGCTCTGGAGGGGCCCCGGCCGCCAAAGCCGCGACAGTCCTGGGGACCGCGGGCCCGGTAAGTGGGCGCCAACCCTCCTCCTGGTCTGGTGCCCGGGCGTCAGTGCAAGACCAGCTTCTGAGGGGCAGGGGTTCGCTGCCACCCACCGCTGCTGTGCAGAAAGAGCAGCCCCTAGCGTTCTGGTCCTGGGGAACGTCGGTCCCTTCTCTCGCCCCTGCCCTCGGCCTGGCTCGCGGGGCCTGGTGGGCGTGGGGAGTGGGTCGGCCTGAGCGTCCTGAGGGGAAACGGGGAAAGGGAGGCGCAGGGTCCGGTTGGAGCGTCAGCGCCCCTCCTCCTGACTGCGGGGAAAGCGGCTGAAAACGCATCCCCAGGCTCGGAGGTCCCTTGTTCAGCCGAGTCTCTCTGCGCTCCTTCCTCCCTGAGCTAAAGTACTGGGGGGAGGGGACAGGGGAGGGGAATGGCGCAGGTAATGGGGAACATCAAAAGGTGATTGTTAACTAAGGAAAACCAGCTCTCCCAAGGTGAGGAATGTAGCGCTTTTCTTTGTATGGGAAGATGCAAGCGTCTGGGCTCACTGAAATCATTCCTTTGATATGCACCTCAGCTCTCTGGGGCCAGCATTCTGTATTTGCATATCCTGAGTTCCTCAGGGCCCACCGGCTCACATTGGAGGGCTGCAAGTGCTGATGACTGTGACATCCTTTTTTTACTGATATGGCAAGAAATATTCCATTTCTTACAGGCTTGAGGGGCAGAGAGTGAAAAAGAGTAGGAGAATCTCACTCAGCATGTAATTTGGCATATATATATATATATATATATATATATATATATATAAATATATAAATATATAAAATATTTATATTTAACTGTGCTAATAGAGGCTCTCAATTCCAATCAATTTGTACTACTGCCCTCTATGTATTAATTTCATCAATATCATATGATAAATGCCTATAAAGTTGACGTAATCCATTTAAACAGGATAATGATTTTTAAAGGAAACATAATAGAAATATAACAACAAAACCCTTACCACCAAAGGCTGTGTGTGGAACAACCTAAATACATGTTCCATTGTTAAAATATTGAAAGATGTATTCAGTAGAAATATCAACAAAATGAAAAATAATAAGGGCAACGGAATGCTGAAATGTTGTATCTTTATCATTAAAGTGGCAGAAAATCATTTATTAGTAGGCAGTGAGGGCAGAGGATGCCTGATTTTTATATCTTTTTCATATTTGTGCAGTTGTTTCAGCAAGTAACGTAAAGACAAAATGGAAAAACAAGGAGGTTTGTGCCTGAGATCATGTTGATGTGAAACCAGGGATGGCCACCTTGTGCCAGGTGCGTGAAGTTTACCTGGCCAGGTAGACCGCAGAGCTCCTGAGAAGCCAGGGTTGGAATTCTTCTGCTGGGTGCCCCTTAGCTTCTGTGACTTGATTGATTTTGAGTCATGTTGGGGGATAGACCTGATCACAGGAAATGGGTGGAAATAGAGTGATTTGGGGAGCAGCTAACGACATTCATCACAGCTCATGGCCTGATTGAATTTTAAAGAAACAGGAAAACAAATGCTTCTTATGGAATCAGAGAATGTGAGGGCTGGACAATCCCAGAAAATGAGAAACACCCATCCCATTTTCCAGATGAGAAAACAGAGGCCCAGCAAGGTGAAATCCCTCACCCAAGTTGCACCTGTCTCTCCTCCCCACTACATGGTTCATGAAAGTAGGACTCTTCCTGTCTTGATCACTGCTGAACTCCAAACAGGGCCAGGCATCTAGCAGCTGCTTCAAAAATTTTGGTTGGGCTTCCCTGGTGGTGCGGTGGTTGAGAATCTGCCTGCCAATGCAGGGGACGCGGGTTCGAGCCCTGGTCTGGGAAGATCCCACATGCCGCGGAGCAACTCGGCCTGTGAGCCACAATTACTGAGCCTGCATGTCTGGAGCCTGTGCTTGGCAACGAGAGGCCACGATCGTGAGAGGCCCGCGCACCGCGATGAAGAGTGGCCCACGCTTGCCACAACTAGAGAAAGCCCTCGCACAGAAACGAGGACCCAACACAGCCATACATACATACATACATACATACATAAAAAGAATGTAAGCAGACAAGAATAGCATTAAAAAAATAAAAAATAAAAAAAAATTTTGGTTGACTGGATGAACAACGCTATTTCTTTCTTTCTCACTCTTATTCAGGACTGTGCCAAGAACTCCCCAGGTTGCAATGTAATTTGATAAATGTAAATATTAATTGAGTTTTGGTGTGATGAGGGCTTAGGCTTTGAAGGTTACAGACTTGGTTCAGATCCTGGTTCTGCCACTCAATAGCTGTTTGGCTTTGGGAAAATTACTAAACCTCTCTGAGCTTACTTCCTCCTTTGTAAAGTGGGGATAAAACTATCTGAGCCAGCAGAGCACCTGCATCAGGGATGTGCACTAAGTATTGGTCTTTCTCACTCTCCCACTCCTTCCCTCTGTTCTTCCCCAAGAAGATGTATAGAAGGATATAGTAGTTTTTTTAAAAAATTAATTATTTTTGGCTGCGTTTGGTCTTCGTTGCTGCGTGTGGGCTTTCTCTAGTTGCAGTGAGCGGGGGTTACTGTTTGTTACGGTGCGCGGGCTTCTCATTGTGGTGGATTCTCTTGTTGCGCTTGTTGTGGAGCACCGGCTTTAGGCGCGCAGGCTTCAGTAGTTGTGGCCTCCAGGCTCAGTAGTTGTGGCGCATGGGCTTAGCTGCTCCGCAGCATTTGGGATCTTCCCTGACCAGGACTCGAGCCCAGGTCCCCTGCCTTGGCAGGCAGATTCTTAACCACTGCGCCACCAGGGAAGTCCAATATAGTACTTTTTAAAAAGGGGTTTTAATTTATTTCAGAAAATATACATTTTCTTGTAGAAAAGTTTATTCCCCTATAGAAACATAAACACGCAAACCACTCCAAATGCTGTATTCTATGGGTTAGATATTATCAGTCACATTTTATAAGTAATTGGGCAAATGCCAAAGCACTAGCTACTGGGGAGTAAGAAGACTCAAATCTGGGGTGCCCCCCACCCCAATTTCAAGAGCATGGTGTGTTTTTCAAATCCATGTTTCATCTGGTCTTTGTTTCTCATCCATCCTCTGTGTCTGCCTTTCTCAAGAAGGCTCAGATCCTCCGCTTTCACACCCTCCCGGCTGGCTGTGCCCCAGCTCCCGCCCTGGAGCCTCTGCATGCCTGGGTGTGCCTGCTCCCCCTGTGCATCACCAGCTTTGCCAGGGAGCTGCTGTATCGTGCACTGCTTGCTGTGCCCAGAGTACCTGGACCCTTCTGGTACATGAAGTACACCCTCATCACCATGTGTGCACGCCCATCCCCTTACCTTATATCCTGCCTCTAAGCCAGGGTTGGGGGTGACTACAGTGTGCATTCAGCTGTGTGAGGTGCTGGGATCAAAGTGAAGTTCCCAACTTTTGAAGTTGCAGGCTTGAGGGGCATACAGTGATTTAAAATCTGGTCACCTGACTTAAAGGGGGGACTGATTGATTTAAAGCCAAGGCAGCTGACTTAAAGCCTGCGTCCCTCAGCTGCAAGACGAGACCAGCTTTGGCGGTGCACGGGTTCGCTCCAAGCCAGGACTGCTGTTCAGGAAGAGCTTCCAGTAGTGCCTTAGTGCAGGGGGACTTGGTCCGTGGTCTTGCCCCTGCCCTCAGAGGGGGGCCACCTGCTCTTCTGGAGAATCAGGGAGGGGGAAGTGCAGAGTCCCAGCTGGAGTTGCGTCACCCTTGTCTGATGGCAAGGAAAGGGGGGCGGGGCTGTGTGGTGTCCTGGGGCTGGACTCACCAGCTTGACTCAGCCTCTCAGCCCCCTAACCTCCCCTCACACACCCCACAAGAGTTTTCAGTAATATGTAATTGCGCCTTAGGTTCTCCGTCTTCAAACTCATACCCAGGCTCCCAGATCCCTTGATTCAGCCTATTCCTCTGTGCTCTTTCTTCTATTACATACAGTCCGAGAGGGAGGGGCTGGGGGATGGGACTGGAGCGATCCCGGCAGCACTGGCCTCAGCTGACTAAAGAGATCCGGGGCCTGCGCTATCACACGTGTGCGAGGACCCTTAAGGCGGAATCGAGGGGGCCAGTTAGAGGCAGTGCTTGCTGCCTCAAGTGAGTATGGATCACCGTCGGGTGGGGAGCACGCTGACCCCTGAGAAGTACTGTTAGGAGGATGTGTTCCTCCTTCGGCTTCAAGGACGTGGGTGGGCTTCAGGGCTCCAGTTCCTCTCCAGGCCTCCAGGTCCGACTGCACCGCAGCGGGCTTGCAGACCTGTCTTCCTGTCCCAGAACTTGCCAGGCTCCAGGAAGAATCCAGACTGCAGAAATGGTGCCTGAGCACTCCAGCGTAAGAAGTGCTGTCCCTGGGGACCCAACAGTGGAGGGAGGAAGGGTGAAGGGACTGGGGGTTAGGGTCGGGAGGGGTGGCTGCCCTGGGAGACATTGAGAGAGAAATATCGCCCCCCACACCCCTGCCCCTGCAACTGACCCATTGATGCCATAGGATCTCAGGGCCTTTTAGTCAGAGATGCCTCTGCTTCTTTACTCCTGTGTTCAAAACTATGCAAAACCAACTCTTCATCCTCTTGCTGCCTTGCCAGGACTTTTAAAGCACTGTTCTTTTGAAGCACTCGTTCCCTAAACTGCAGTTTGGAGCTGTCCCAGCTATTTAAAAGTGTTCTCCTTAAACTGAGACTAAATCCTACTCTTTTGGGAAAATGTCCTTAACTTCATTGGAGATCATCTTTTCTGCCCATTCCTTCCTTCTACTGCCGTCTTAAGAACCCCTGTGCTCAAAGAGCTTGGTGATTTATTTTTTGCTTGATGTCAAAAAGAAACCTTCCCCATGCACCCCAAAAAGCTTTCCTGGATCATAGGTGTTTCACAACCATGACAGTGTTTTGCAGTTAGTATACACTGGGTAGAGTGCCTAGCAATCCCTCCAAGAGCCAGAGGTGAGCAACACCTTTGCTTAGTTGATTGGATGTCCTTCAAGTTTAGGAAGGTACCATTCTTATGACCCAGGAGATAAGACAGAGCCCTGGATGGCTGTGGCTGTGATTAGGTAACTTCTGATGATTTTATTTCCCTTACTGAGCTGCTGCTTCTAGGTTAACTTCATTTCATTACCTGTCCATTTTTAAAGAAAGACTGACAAAGTCACTGGAATAGGTCAGGAGTCTGAGCTCAGGGTTGGTCAAAGGTACTCACAGGGAGGAAGGTGGATAAAAATAGGTGGGTAAATAGGAGGGTTGGCAAGTACAGCCAGAACACCCGTGTTCATCGTGCATACTAATAAAGGCCAGAATCTCCTCACTTATCTCTGGTGGGAAGTTCTGATGGTTTCACAGGATCAAATTCAAATCATATTCAAACTAGGGGCTTTCCCTGAGCATAAAAGGAAGTATCCATCCCTAGCAGGAGTCGCTGCAGAGGAATAAAGACGTAGCTGTAGAGAATGGACTTAAGGACACAGGGAGGGGCAAGGGTAAGCTGGGATGAAGTGAGAGAGTGGCATGGACATATATACACTACCAAAGGTGAAATAGATAGCTATTGGGAAGCAGCTGCATACAGCACAGGGAGATCAGCTCAGTGCTTTGTGACCACCTAGAGGGGTGGGTTAGGGAAGGTGGGAAGGAGACACAAGAGGGAGAGGATATGGGAATATATGTATACGAATAGTTGATTCACTTTGTTATACAGCAGAAGCTAACACAACAAGGTAAAGTAATTATACTCCAAGAAATATGTTAACAATAGCAACAACAAAAAAACCCAAATCTAAGTCAATCAAGCCAACGGAGACATTGTATGTGTTTATAGTTCAAGAAATCCACAAGAGAATCCTTTATTCTGTAGGCAATGAATTGTCCATTCGAAAAGAAAAAAACTTTCTAAAATGTTGTTTTTCCATTTATTGTTCAGAACATCCTTTTTATACCTCTGAATTTCTTACTATTCAAAGCCAAGTCACGTGAGTTACAGGGAAGCAGCTGATTGATTTAAAGTTGGGTCATGTGATTTAAAAACCAGTGGCAGTTGTTTGATTTAAATCCCAGTTAAATGACATGAGGAAGGGGTGCTAGAAACTGCTTTTTCATCTCTGGCTCAGAATATCATATTTACCTTGGTTCTTCTTATGATTTAGAAAACTTGTGCTGTCTCTCCTTGGAATCATCAGGAGAAAAATACAGTATTTCAGGTTCATTCTTGATACCAACTTCTCACAGTTAAGGTGTATTGACTAAAAGATCTTCCTTCTTCAAGAGATTCCAAACTTCTGTAAGACACTTCATTGTAATTGGAGAAAAAAGAAGAATGAAATCAGGCCAGCAGCTGCAGGAGACCAAGGCAGCCCTCATGACTAGGGAAGGAGAAGGAAGGGCTGAGAGTTGGCTTTAGAGCAGACAACCTCCAGAGGGCGCTGAAGCACGGGCAGAGCCCACCTGCCACTCCCAGTTTGGCACTCCAGGGTCAGATTTGGGTTTGGAGATGGGGTTGCTGTAACCCCAAGGAGGTGAGCAGAGAGGAGGAGTTGATTACCTCTGATTATCCTCTGACTCTCTGATTTGATTATCCTCTGACTCTCTGGCCCAAATTGCCTGACGTCACAGGGGGGGGACAGAGTTTTGCTTTCAGCAACTGATGGGACACTTCCAGGCTGGTCGGGTCGCCCAGTGGCCCGACAGCCTGACAGGCTGACTGCGGTATGATCGCCCTTCTTTTCTCCAGAATCTGTACATCAGGAGGTGCATGGGTGTGGGAGCCCATTCACCGCCACCCCCCACCCCCAGGGGGGATGGCACCTTCCCTGGCTGTACCCTATGATCACCAGGTGCTTGAAATGAATGCAAGATTTTTGACTTCAAGGAAAAGCTCACGTAACCACTTCTGCCTCATAATGTGTGGGATTTACTATAATGGAAGGACATTATAAAGAACAGGTAGAAAACTCACCTGTTGGTCTCCATGTAGGAGTTAATTTTGCATGAATCCCTCCTACATGAGTAGATAGCAGAGGTTTATTTTTGTTCCCGTGTGTGTAGTTGTGTCAGAGGATGTAGGTATGGTGATTTGAAGCCGTCAAAGAAATATTCTCAGAACTCTCAAGACTTCTCTTGATTGGAACCGAAAGAGACCTGGAAAAGGAGGAAAAGAAAAGGAGGAGGGAGAAAGAATGACTGTTTCTCAGTAAATTCACCTTCCTGGTTGATTGTTCTCTCTTCTCATTTCTTTTAACTTCCATGTATGTCTAGTGGAATAATGTAGAAAGGCTGATTTTTATGCTTTAAAAGATTTTACATCACAAAGAAACTAGAAGTGGCTAACAGAACTTATTCAAATCAATTTTACCTAGAGACTTTGATATTAAATTTGTATACTGAAATGGGTTTATCCAAATTTTCTCTTTCTTTTTGAGTGAATATTTGTAACATATTTTTGTAGATAGTAATTTATCCTAGATATACAAAATTGTGAGAATGGGTACCATTTTTTACCACTTAAATGATTTCTTTTAAATGAATAGATTGTACACTTTAAATGCCAATGTTGTGTCTTACATGTTGTGTTTTAATTCCTGATTTCCAAAACTTGTGTTTATTTAATTGATTTCTATCTAATAATCTGTCTCCCCTTTATTGTTTCTTACTTTATATTTTATTGATCTATAGTTAATTTACATTATTATATTAGTTTCAGAGGTACAACAGTGATTCATAAATGTTTAGGTTCTTCTCCATTTATAGTTATTATAAAAGAGTGGCTATATTCCCCATGCTATACAGTACACCACTGTAGATTATTGATTTTATACATAGTGGATTGTACCTCAAAATCTCCTACCACTATTTTGCTCCTCCACCCTATCTCTCCCTGCTGGTAACCACTAGTCTGTTCTTTAATCTGTGAGTCTGTTTTTTTGTTGTTGTTGTTTGTGTTGTATTCAAATTTTTAGATGCCACGTGTAAATGATAACATACCATGCTTGTTTTCTCATAACATACCATGCTTTTTTTCTCATAACATACCATGCTTGTTTTCTCTGCGGCTTATTTTACTAAGCATAATACCCTCCAAGTCCATCCATGTTCTTGCAAATGGCAAAATTTCATTTTTTGCTGAAGTCATCATAAAAAATCTTTTTTATCCACTAAGCTATTGATGAACACTTACTTTGACTCTGTATCTTGGCTATGGCAAATAACACTGTTATGAACATTGGGGTGCAGTTATTTTTTGAAATAGTGTTTTTGTTTTCTTCTGATATACCCAAGAGTGAAACGGCTGGATATTATGGTAGTTCTATTTTTAGTTTTTTGTGGAACCTCCATTCTGCTTTCCACAGTAGCTGCACTAATTCACATTCAAATCAAGAGTGTACAAGAGTTTCCCTTTCTCCACATCCTCACTAACCTTTGTTACTTGTGATCTTTTTGATGACAGCCATTCTGACAAGACTGAGGTGATATATCTCATAGTTTTGATTTGCATTTTACTGCCGATTAGCTATGTTTAGCATCTTTGTGAGTTCTGGCTGTCTATCTGTATATTTTCCTTGGAAAAGTGTCTATTTAGGTCTTCTCATTTAAAAAAAAAGATTTTGGGTGTTTTTTTGATACTGAGTTGTATGTGCTCTTTCTGTAGTTTAGCTATGAACCCTTGCTTAGTCATCTTTTTGGTGTTAACCTCTTATCATGTGCAAATATTTTCTCTCCTTCAGCAGGTTGTCTTTTCATTTTGTCTTTGGTTACCTTTGCTGTGCAAAATCTTTTAAGTTTAGTGAAGTCCCATTTTTTTAGTTTTGCTTTTGTTTCATTTGCCTTAGTAGATTGAACTTAAAACTGTTGCTATCATTTATGTTGAAGAATGTTCTATATTTTCCTCTAGGGGTTTTATGGTTTCTGGTCCTACATTTAGGTGTTTATTCAGTTTTGCATTTATTTTATATATGGTGTTCTAAAATAATCTAATTTTATTCTTTTCCATGTAGCTGACCAGTTTTCCTAGTACCACTTATTGAAGAGACAGTTTTTTCTCCATATTGCCTGCTTTGTCATAAATCAATTAAATATAAGTGTGTGGGCTTATTTCTGGGATCTCTGTTCTCTTCCAGTGATCTTTGTATCTGTTTTTGCTCTGGTACGATTCTCTCTGATTACTGTCACTTTGCAGTATAGTCTGAAGTCAAGGTGCGTGATGCCTCCAGCTCTGTTCTTTCTCAAGATTGTTTGGCTATTTGGGGCCTTTGTGTTTCTATACAAATTTTAAAATTACTTTTTCAAGTTCTGTGCAAATGCTTTGGTATTCTGATAGGGATTGCATTAAATCTGTTGCATTAAGACTGTCTTTGGTAGTATGGTTATTTTAAGAGTATTAATTCTTCCAGTCCATGCACATGCTATGTTTTTCCATCTTTTTGTGTTGCCTTCAACTTCTTTCACCAATGGCTGATAGATTTCTGAGCACATGTCTTTTTTTTATAGTGATTTCTTTAATTTATTTATTACTTATTTATTATTTATTTTTTGGCTGTGTTGGGTCTTCGTTTCTGTGCGAGGGCTTTCTCCAGCCGCGGCAAGCGGGGGCCACTCTTCATCGCGATGCGTGGGCCTCTCACTATCGCGGCCTCTCCTGTTGCGGAGCACAGGCTCCAGACGCGCAGGCTCAGTAGTTGTGGCTCACGGGCCCAGCTGTTCCGCAGAATGTGGGATCTTCCCAGACCAGGGCTCGAACCCGTGTCCCCTGCATTGGCAGGCAGACTCTCAACCACTGCGCCACCAGGGAAGCCCTGAGCACATGTCTTTTACCTGCTTAGGTGTGTTTATTCCTAGGTATCTTATTCTTTTTGATGTGATTGCATATGGCATAGTTTTCTTAATTTTTCTTTCTGACAGCTTTGGGTTTTGTTTTTTCTTCTTTTTCTAATTCCTTCAGGTGTAGTGTTAGGTTGTTTATTTGATATTTTTCTTGTTTCCTAAGAAAAAGCTTGTATCACTATAACTTCCCCCGTGAACTGCGTTGGCTGTGTCCCATAGATTTTGGATCATTGTGTGTTCATTTTCATTTGTCTTGGGTATTTTTAGAATCCCTCTTTAATTTCTTCAGTGTTCCTTTCTTCCCTGTTTATTCCCTTCATCTGTGACGTGAGGACTATCTTTAATATTATGTTTGGATTTCTTTCAGTTTTGTGTGAGTGTGTATGTGTGTGATTATTTAAGTTGCTGAGCTCTTAATTTCACATGGACACTACCAACCATGCATTGTTACTCTCCTCCCCCACAGTTACTGAATTTGACCTTATATTTTACATCTACTTGTTTTGTGTGTCCCTTAACTTCTTATTGTGAATATAGATGGTTTTATTGCTGTTTTCTTTCATCCTTCCTATTAGCTGTGTACATGGTTGATTTACTACCTTTGTTGAATATTTGCCTTAACCAATGAGGTTTTTCCTTTAGTAAGTTTCCTTTCCTAATTTTTATGTTTCAGTCGTGGCCTTTTCTTTTTCACTTAGAAAAGCCCCCTTAAGATTTCTCATAAAGCTGGTTTGGCGATGCTGAGCTCTTTTAGTTTTGCTTCTCTGTAAAACTTTAGATCTCTCCATCAAATCTGAAGGAGAGCCTTGCTGGGTAGAGTATTTTTGGTTATGGGCTTTTCCCTTTCATGACTTTAAATATACCATGCCACTCCCTTCTGGCATGCAGAGGTTATCCTGAAAAGTCAGCTGATAACTTTATGCAAGTTCCCATGTTTGTAACTTGTTGCTTTTCCTTTGCTCCTTTTAATAGTGTCTTTTTATCTTTATTTTTTTTGCCATTTTAATTACAGTGAGTCTTGGTGTGGTCCTCTTTGGGTTGATCCTGTTTTGGCCTTACTGTGTTTACTGGCCTTGGATGTCTGTTTTCTTTCCCAGGTTACGGAAGTTTTCAGCTCGTATGTCTTCAGGTAGGTTCTACACTGCTTTCTCTTCCCTTTTGCTTCTGGGACCAGTATAATGCAAATATTAGTACACTTGATGTTGTTTCACAAGTCTGTTCAACTTTCCTCATTTCATTTTAATCTATTGTTTTACCGTTCATCTTCAGTGATTGCCAGTACTCTGTCCTTCAGTTTTCTGATTCATTCCTCTGTATCATTTAGTCTACAGTAGTTTCCTTTTAGTGTATTTTTCATTTCAGTTATTGCATTCCTCATCTCTGTTTTGTTGTTCTTTAATGGTCTAACTCTTTTTTAAAAACTTCTAACTTCTTGCTCTGGTCGTCCATTCTTCTCCTGAGTTCTTTGATCATCTTTACCGTCATTACCTTGAACTCTTTCTTGAGTAGATTGGCTATCTCCACTTCACTTAGATCTTCTTCTGAGTTCTTATCTTGTTCCTTCATTTGGATGGTGTTTCTGTGTCACCTCATTTTTCTTAACTTGCTGTTTTTATTGCTATGTATGTAGTAGGTTCGTTACATTTCCTGACCTTGGAGAAGTGGCCTTTTGTAGGAGAGGTCCTATGTGTCCCAGCAACCCAGTGTCCCCTGGTCACTAGAACTATATGTTCTAGGTGTACCCCCTATGTGGGCTGCTTGGGCTCTTCTGTTGTGGTGGGCTGACTACTGTGGGTGGTCTGGTAGGCTTGGCTGCCCCCAGACTGCTCGTTTGCCAGGCTCTGCCTAGTATGGAGGCTGTCTGTGCTGCTTGGTGAGACTAAATCATAAGGCAGCTGGCTGCACAACTCTGGGGGACACCAAATCTAGTGCTGGTTCACTTATGGGTAGAACTGCAGTCCAGGTGATAATCAGGGCTAGTGCCCAGTCACTGGTCCTGGGGCTATGCTGGCTACTGGGAGGAAGAGACAGGTCCTGAGTTCTGGCTGCAGGGCCCAGGAGTCGCAAAGTTGGTGTTGGATCACTGTTCCTGACACAGCTATCTCCAGGGTCTGGGGTATCCCTAATCTTGTGTTGGCATTCTGGTGGGCAGGGTCAGGACCCAGCTGAGTCCATGGCTGCTTCTGGCCTGCAAGTGAGTGTTCTGGTCACACAGGCTGCTGAGCTGTGGTATTCCTGGAGCTGGTGTGTGCCTGTTGGTGTATGAGGCTGATCCCAATGCTAGAGCAGGTTTGCTGTTGGGTAGGTCCAAGCTCCATCCAGTCCCTGTGCAGTTATCACCTGCCGATGGTGAGGCTGACTCCAAGGCCAGAGTAGGCTCACTTGTCAGAGGGGCCAGGGACTCTGGGGCTGGTGCCTGTCCACTGAGGTGTGGAGGCTGGTCCTGGGGCTTTTGGTGGCTGGGCCCATGTCCAGGGGCAGCTGTGCATTGAGAGGGTCTGAAGGCAGCCTGTTTGCCGGTGGGTGGGGCTATGCCCCTGCTCAGTTAGTTGCTTGGCCTGCAGCATCCTAGTACTTGTGTCTCTAGTCTGGTGGAAATGGGTAGGGCTAGGTCTTGAGGCTAAAAAGATAGAGGGAGGATTCTGAAATTATGCTTGCTGGTACCAGTGTCCACGAGGTAGAAGGAGCTCCCCCGAATGGCTGCTGCCAGTGTCTCTGTCCCTGAGGCTGTGCTGTAGTTGCCTCTTGCCTCTCTGGGAGACTCTCCAAGATCAGGAGGTAGGTGTGAACCGGGATCCTTTCAAATGACTGCTTCTGTTCTGATTCTCGGATCATGTGGGATTTTGTGAGCATCTTTTAAGAGTGGAATCTCTATTTCCCACAACCCTCTGGCTCTCTGGAAAATAAGTACTACTGGTCTTCAAAGCCCAACTTTCTAGGAACTCTTCTTTCCAGAACAGGATCCCTGGGCTTGGGAGCCTGATGTTGGCTTCATACCCCTTGCTACCTGGGAGCACCTCTGAAATTGTAATTATTCTCCCATTTGTGGGCCACCCACCTGGTGGTATGGGTCTTGACTCTACTGAGATTTTGCCCTTCCTTCCTGTCTTGTCGAGGTGCCGTCCTTATGTCTTTAGCTGTAAAACATCTTTTACGGTAGGTCCCAGTTTTTTTCATCAATTGCTGTTCTGTAAACTGTTGTGACTTTGGTGTGCCCATGAGAGGCATCAAGCTCTGGGTCTTTGAATGCTACCATATTGGACAATCTGTCCACTTCATTCTTAAATCATATTATTTAATTTTTCTTAGTATCTTATTTGATTAGCGACAGTTTGAAATTTATTATCACTCATGTTTACTTCGCCTGTTTAAAGAAATTGAATAGTGCATTCATTCATTTTGAAATGAAGGTAGTGACCTGTGAATTTCCATACCTCAAACATCAAGGATAGGACAAAAGCCTTTTCTACCTGTGTTACCCTCAAACTCTGCACCCCACCCCAGCTTGGGGATTAACCTCTTGCACCCATGCTCACTTTCTTTTTTTGGACCATTAACCATCATTGCATCTGTATGTGTGTTGACAAAGTGAACTCTAGTCTTTCGAGTTTTTGAGTTTTGTTTTTTGGTTTAGGGAAGAGTCCTACTATGAATGTACATTTAGTGGTCTGCTGGAGTTCATATATAAACCTGTCAAGCACATTACTAGAATTGGAATTGCTTGTATATACACTTTGATAAATTTTAGAGACAATGGTAGAACAGAAGTGAATTGTATTTCAAATCCCACAGTATTTTCACACCATGAAAACCCTTCCCTGTTTAATATATTTGTGTGTAGTTTATCTTTATGCCCATACTATATTTCCCAGAGATGGGTAAGTGTTATGTTTCTTGCTAGCACATTTACCGTATTGTTCAAAGTCAGGCGTTTAGTGGTTTTAGCATGATCCTATTTCCATGAACTCGCAAATACAAGACCTTCTCTCACACTGTCTTTTACTCCCTGCTGTTTTATATTGCCCTCCTAATTCTCAGTCCTGGTCTTTCTTTATGTTCTTCATCAACCTGGATATGTTATACTATTTTCTCCCTTATTCAAGACCAATAGAATAGAATAGAACACCCAGAAATAAACCCTGATATATGGCCATATGATTTTTGACAAGTTGCCAAGACTTTTCAAAGTAGAAAGGATAGTATTTTCAACAAATGGTGCTGAGAAGTCATGTTGTCAACATGCAAAAGTAGGAAGATGGACCCATACCTAACATCATATGCAAAAATTAATGAAAACGTATCAAGAAACTAACTATAAGACCTAATAAAATAAAAAGTCTTATTAGAAGATACAGGACAAGGGCTTTATGACATTGGATTTGGCAGTGTTTTCCTCAATATGAAACGACGGAACAACAAAGGTACAGCTAACAAAACAATTAAAAATGTGCAGTACATAATTTAAAAAAAAATGTGTATCAAAGAAATGTAAACAGAATAAAATGGCAACCCACAAGATGGGAGAAAATATTTGATAGCCATGTATCTGACAAGAGATTTCTATTCAGAATATACAGAGAATTCCTACATCTCAACAAAAAGCAAACACCCTGATTCAAAAATGGATAAAAGACTTGAATAGATGGTTCTTCAAAAAGATGTACAAATGACTAAGCACTTGAATAGATGCTCCATATCACTAAATGCATGTTTATATATTTGTGTGCATGCATACACACACAAGCACACACACACATACACAAGCAGAAAGCAAGTATTGGTGAGGATGTGAGGGAGTTGGAACCATTGTGCTATGTCAGTGGGCATGTAGAATGATACAGCTGCTTTGCAAAAGAATATGGCAATTTTTCAGATATTGAAAAATAGAATTACTACATGATCCAAGAATTTTACTATGAGGTATACCCAAAGGAATTGAAATCAGAGTCTTAAATATTTGTACTCCAGTGTTTAGAGCAGTAATAATCACAGTAGCTAAAATATGAAAGCAACCTAAGTGTTCATCCACTAGTTCCTGGATAAGCAAAGTGTGGTATACCCATATAACACAATATTATTCAGCCTTAAGAAGGAAAAGATCTAGGAATATGCTACAACATGGATGAATCTTGAGGAAATTTAGCTACCAAAAATGCCATTTTTTGTGACTTTTAGTGAGTCATAACAATATAACTACTTATTTCAATTATATGGGGTACTTAGTGTAGTCAAAACCATAGAAATTGGGGGGGTAATGATGCTTTTCAGGTGGTTATGGAACAAAAAGGAAAGTTATGTTTAAAGGATACAGAGTTACAGTTTTAAAACGTAGAAAAGAATTAGAAAGATAAATGGTGATGTTGATCACCCAATAATATGAATGTATTTAATATAACTGAACGGTGCACTTTATAATAATTAACATGTTATATTTTATGTTATTTGATTTTACCAACATACACAATTGGGAAAGAATGTAATATCAGGAAAGGGAGTGGACCTGGGGTAGAGCAGAGAGTAATCAGAAGGGTGAGACCCTGCATATGTTGAAGAAGAAGAACTGAGAGTCTTCATTGGCCAGAAGAGACTTTATAAAAAAAAAATTACTCTGAGGGTGTATTAAATAGATATCTATGGGTGCACTGCTATCTCCCATGGGTTATCTTAAAGAGTCTTTAATAAAGTCCATAAGGCTTGCTGAGGCTTTTTTAAAAACTGGATTCCCTAGGAGATAATTAGATGGTGGTACTTAAGTCTATGTCTAGGTTGACAGATTTTGCAGGGAAGACGAACTTGAGAACAGTGAAGGTCTTGAGAGTGTAAGTACATGGAAATTAGAAAAAAATAATAAAGGGAATTAGGAAAACTGTGGACTTCGAAGGTCATGTATTAGTGAGTCAGACCTGAGGTTTCTAAGGAGTTATATACACAGTTGCTATTTGGATTACTTGTTGATAAAGATAAGTGGAAAAACTAGAGTCGTTTCCAAGTGTAGGTAAGATATGAGAGGATGGAGGTGGAAAGTAGGGAGGCCCAGAGAGAAGTGGGAAGGTCATATTGGGCCAAGATGGTGGTAATATCCAGCAGAACAGATGGTAGGGCAGACTATGGGTTCATCTTTTTCATTTCGGCCCCCCACCTCATCCGTAATAATTCTTTGGGAATATTTCATGGCTCTGTGATGCAGGTACAGAATTCGAGTGAGGAGACTACACCCTCAGTGTCCAGCTGTCTGAGTCCTCAGTGTGCTTCAAATGATGGAGAACTATTGTTTCTTTATGAGAAGAGTTAGTACCTCGTAGCTAAGCTTAAGCTGGAGCTTATGCAATATTGATTCCATTTTATATATACTGTTGGCATGGAGGTTCCTCCTCCTCTTTTCTTGACCATTATGAAATGAATCTATATTTCTCAATATTTGGGTATATCAGGTAAATACATTAAGTAAAGGAATCTTATATATTGCTCCCTGCATAATTTGCTCTTTCTTTTTTATTTTAAAGAAATTCACGTTATTAATTAATTAATTAATTAATTAATTAATTAATTATGACTGTGTTGAGTCTTTGTTTCCGTGCGAGGGCTTTCTCCAGTTGTGGCAAGTGGGGACCACTCTTCATCGCGGTGCGCGGGCCTCTCACCATCGCGTCCTCTCTTGTTGCGGAGCACAGGCTCCAGACGCGCAGGCTCAGTAATTGTGGCTCATGGGCCCAGTTATTCCGCGGCATGTGGGATCTTCACAGACCAGGGCTCAAACCCGCATCCCCTGCATTGGCAGGCAGACTCTCAACCACTGCGCCACCAGGGAAGCCCGTTTGCTCTTTCTTGTTTCTCTTTTACCTTTACTAAATTAGCACAGGGAGAGACCTTGAAATGTTCTAATCAGGAGACATTAGAACATCATATTTCTAGAGAGGTTGGTTGGACAAAGCAGGGGTCCCAGTGAAAATCAAAGCTTCTGTTTCTACTTAGAAGTGTACCTGTATAGAGTAGAGGGCTCCAGGAAATATCCTAGAATATTCCAGTGTCCCTGCAGGAGATCATTAACAGAGGTAGGATCTGGTACCAGATCAGTGTACTATGACATGTTTGTCAGTCATCTGATGTGAGATTCTCAGAGCCAATCCCATATGGTAGGGCTGAGTGCAGAATGATGAAGAACCTGTGAAAGCCTTTGATTTCATGTTAAAGATGAAGCTCTGATTTCGGGGAGAATTTTCTTACCTGACTGAATGTCACCCTTCTGTGGTGATGAGATTCTGTGCTTTACCTCCGTTGGTGACCACTGACTGAAAATCATTAGAGAGTCATGTCTAGAAAGCATTCTTTATTTAATTTCTTAAAGAAGAAAACATAGAAAACATTTTTATCCACTTTCAAATTGAGGATCAAAGGGAATGACATCAGTGAAAATGTCAGAGTAAGGAGCTCTGGCTTGTGTCCACCCCCAGAAACACTAACATACGTGGTACAACCTGTCAAAATGATCTTATCAACACATGTAAGTTTTCTTTTCTTTTCGCCCTGTAGATTTATCTTTCATTGAAACTTTGCTTACTAGAGGATGTGGAGAATAAACAGGGAAGTAGAAACTGTATTTCCTGATGAGAGAATCACTAAGTCACATTAGCTGTTCTGAGCTACGTCTTACTCACCGCGACTGTAATTAAAACAAACAAACAAAACACTTTTTTTTGGTAAGTCAGTTCTGACATTTCCTCGTTAAAGACATGGTAACATGGTAACATGGTAACAGATACAGACTTAGACATTTGCCTGCCTCTGTCTTTCCGATTCTTGTGGTCTTAGGTAATAGGCCCAAAAGGTGCCCTGCCGCATCATCTGGTAGCTCAATTTTTACCTTTTCAAGCAGCTCCATTCAATTTTTGTTAGTGCTGTTACCACTTTACATCCCAGCAGCAGCTAGAAGGTACAGAGTTCTCTAAAACCCCTTCAACATTTATAGTTTGTAGACTTTTGCTGATGGTCATTTGACTGGTGTGAGCTGAAACCTTTTTCGACATTGGATTTGCATATGGCTAATAATTCCTTATACTAAGCTTTAGGCATGTCCTTTTTTTCTTTTCCTTTTTTTTGAAGAGTGACTACAACTTCCCTCTTCTTATTGACTTCTTGAAAAATTTGTCTTGTGTTGAATTTTCTTGCGTATTCCCTACCGCAGAGCATTTTTTGAGGGCAGGTGTCATTACACCCCTGCAGTCCTTGTGACTATTAAGCAAACATTAGCACTTTGTTTAAAGCTGCTGTTGTGGGAAACAGCCACAAGGCGGCAGCATCATTACGTTCTCAACTCTTGTTACTAGTGCAAAAGAGTCTTCCTGGAGGTAGTGTTCCAAGGTTGTAAATTAGAGTGGAATGTGCTGGGACGAGCCCCCAGAAGTTTATTTCTCCTTACTTATGTTTGCTTTTTAAATTGAATTTCTATTTCTTATCGGAGTAAATTTGATTAGAGTTTTGTGATTGTCTGGCTGTACAGAATCTGCTCAATGATTCATACATATGTCTGTTCATGTTCGGATCCTGTTACCAGGTATGTTATTACAGAATGTTGAGTAGACCTCCCTTGGTATTTGGTAGGTGTTTTGTCATTATATATTTTATATGTATTGGTGACTATATAATTCATATAGTTTATATGTTACATGTTTATATATATTTAACATACATTAGTATATCTATGTTAGCCCCATAGTCTTAATTTATCCATCCTCCCACCTTTCATTTTGGCTAACCATTAGTTTGTTGTATAAGTCTGTGAGTGTCTGTTTCTGTGGAAATATGTTCATTGGTAGTAATCTTAGGATAACATGTACACATGATATCATAGGATATTTGTCATTCACTTTTGACTTACTTAACCTAATATGATTATTTCTAGGCTCATCTGTAGTCCTGAAAACAGCATTGTTCATTTTTTTCCCGAGGCTACTATTCCATTCGGTATGTATACCACTTCTTCTTTGTCCATTTATCTGTTGATGGACATTTTGTTTGCTTCCATGTCTTGGCTATTGTAAATACTGCTGCAATACACGATTTTCCATCCCGTGTCTTTTTTTTTTAAGATTTTTTTTAAAATTAATTAATTAATTTATTTATTTATTTTTGGCTGTGCTGGTTCCTTGTTTCTGTGCGAGGGCTTTCTCCAGTTGCGGCAAGTGGGGGCCACTCCTCATCACGGTGCGCGGGCCTCCCACCATCGCGGCCTCTCCCGCTGCGGAGCACAGGCTCCAGATGCGCAGGCTCAGCAGCTTTGGCTCACAGGCCCAATTGCTCCGCGGCATGTGGGATCCTCCCAGACCAGGGATCGAACCCGTGGCCCCTGCCTTGGCAGGCAGACTCTCAACCACTGCACCACCAGGGAAGCCCCATCCCGTGTCTTTTTGATTCTGACTTTCACAGGTGAAAGGCCCAATAGTGGGACTTCCGGATCATATGGTGACTCAATTTTTACCTTTAAATGCGCTGCCATTCTGTTCCTATTATTGGCCGTTACCAGTTTACATCCCACTTAGACCGAGAGGTTACGCTATTCTCCACAACTTCTTCAACATCTATTGTTTGTAGACTTTTTGCTGATGGTCATTCTGACTGGTGTGAGGTGATACCTTTGTGTAGATCGGATTTGCATGCGTCACATATTTCCTGATGTTTTGCGTTTATCAGTGTCCTTTTCACTTTTTTTTTAAGATTGAGCGAAACGTACAACTTCTAACTGCCTTCTTGAAAAATTTGCTGCGTTTGGATTTTTTTGGCCATTCCCTTCCCCAGGACATTTTTTGAGGGCATGAGTCATTTACAGCCCTGCAGTCCTTGTGAATATTAGTGACCATTAGCAGTAGATTTAAAGCTGCTGTTTGAGGAAACGGCTTTTGGGTGGCAGGATTTCTACGTTGCCAACTCTGCTTGCTAGGGAAACAGAACTTCGCTGCAAGTTGTGCTTTTAGGTTGCAGATTAGAGTGGAATGTGCCAGGACAAACCCCCATAAGTTTAACCTCCGTAATTCTTGTCTGTCTCTTTAAGTTGTAGTTTTTATCAGAGCAAATTTGATTGAAAAAAAATTTTTTTTTGTAGGAGTACAGAATCTTGTTCATTTACACATATACCTATATTTATTGATCTTTGGGTCCTTTTCCATGTAGGTTGTTACAGAGTGTTGAGTAGACCACTCTTGGTATTCCATAGGTCTTTGGGGATTATATATTTTATATGTATTAGTATATGTGTGTTAACCCCAATATCCTAATTTATCCATTCCTCACACGTTTTCTTTGGCTTAACCATAAGTTTGTCTTCTCAATCTGAGATTGCCTTTCTCTATGGAAATATGTTCATTTTTATGAATTTTCAGATAACATAAGGGACATCATAGGGCATTTGTCTTTCTCATTCTGACTTACTTCACGTTGTGTGATTATCTCTAGGCTCCTCTGTGGTGCTGCATATGCCATTCTTTTATTTTTTTCCGTGACGGATATTCCATTCTGTCCATATTACCACTTCTTCTTTGTCCATTCATCTGATTATGGACCTTTTTTTTGTTTCCATGTCTTGGCTATTTCAGTATTGCTGCAATGCACATTTGCCTGCCTCTGTCTTTCCGATTCTTGTGGTCTTAGGTTATAGGCCCAAAAGGTGCCCTGCCGCATCATATGGTAGCTCAATTTTTACGTTTTAAAGCAGCTCCGTTCAGTTTTCGTTAGTGCTGTTACCACTTTACATTCCACCAGCATCTAGAAATTACAGAGTTCTCTAAAAGCCCTTAGCATTTATAGTTTGTAGACTTTTTGCTGATGGTCATTTGACTGGTGTGAGCTGAAACGTTTTCACGTTGGATTTGCATGTGGCTAATAATTCCTTATACTGAACTTTAGGCATGTCCTCTTTTTTCTTTTCCTTCTTTTTTAAAGAGTGACTACAACTTCCCTCTTCGTATTGACTTCTTGAAAAATTTGTAATGTGTAGAATTTTCTTGCCTATTCCCTACCCCAGGGCATTTGTTGAGGGCAGGTGTCATTTACAGCCCTGCAGTCCTTGTGACTATTAAGCAACCATTAGCACTTGGTTTAAAGCTGCTGTTATGGGAAACAACCACAAGGCGGCAGCATTATTACGTTCTCAACGCTTGTTACTAGTGCAAAAGAGTCTTCCTGAAAGTAGTGTTCCAAGGTTGTAAATTAGAGTGGAATGTGCTGGGACAAGCCCCCAGAAGTTTATGTCACCTTACTTATGTTTGTTTTTTAAATTTAATTTCTATTTCTTATCGGAGTAAATTTGATTAGAGTGTTGTGGTTTTCTGGCTGTACAGAATCTGCTCAATGATTCATACATATGTCTGTTCATCTTCGGATCCTGTTACCTTGTATGTTATTACAGAATGTTGAGTAGACCTCCCTTGGTATTTGGTAGGTGTTTTGTCTTTATATATTTTATATGTATTGGTGAGTATATAATTCATATGGTTTATATGTTATATGTTTATATACATTTAACATACATTAGTATATCTATGTTAGCCCCATAGTCCTAATTTATCCATCCTCCCACCTTTCATTTTGGCTAACCATTAGTTTGTTTTATAAGTCTGTGAGTGTCTTTTTCTGTGGAAATATGTTTATTGGTAGCAACCTTAGGCTAACATGTATACAAGATATCATAGGATATTTATCATTCCCTCTTGACTTACTTAAGCTAATATGATTATTTCTAGGCTCATGTGTAGTCCTGAAAACGGCATTGTTCATTTTTTTCCCGAGGCTACTCTTCCATTCGGTATGTGTACCACTTCTTCTGTGTCCATTTATCTGTTGATGGACATTTTGTTTGCTTCCATATCTTGGCTATTGTAAATACTGCTGCAGTACATAATTTTCCATCCCGTGACTTTTTGATTCTCGCTTTTACAGGTGAAAGGCACAATAGTGGGCCTTCCGGATCATATGGTGACTCAATTTTTACATTTAAACACTCTGCCATTCTGTTCCTATTATTGGCCATTACCAGATTACATCCCAGTTAGACCGAGAGGGTACGCTATTCTCCACAACTTCTTCAGCATCTATTGTTTGTTGACTTTTTGCTGATGGTCATTCTGACTGGTGTGAGGTGATACCTTAGTGTAGATTGGATTTGCATGCATCTAATAATTCCTGATGTTTTGTGTTTATCAATGTGCTTTTCATTTTTTTTTAAGATAGAGCTAATGTTACAACTTCAAATTGCCTTCTTGAAAAATTTGCCGCGTTTGGATTTTTTTGGCCTTTCCCTACCCCAGGACATTTTTTGAGGGCATGAGTCATTTACAGCCCTGCAGTCCTTGTGAATATTAGTGACCATTAGCAGTAGATTTAAAGCTGCTGTTTGAGGAAACGGCTTTTGGGTGGCAGGATTTCTACGTTGCCAACTCTGCTTGCTAGGGAAACAGAAATTCGCTGCAAGTTGTGCTTTTAGGTTGCAGATTAGAGTGGAATGTGCCAGGACAAACCCCCATAAGTTTTAGCCTCCGTAATTCTTGTTTGTTTCTTTAAGTTGTAGTTTTTATCAGAGCAAATTTGATTGAAAAATGTCTTTTTTTCTAGGGTACAGAATCTTGTTCATTTACACATATACCTATATTTATTGATCTTTGGGTCCTTTTCCATGTAGGTTGTTACAGAGTGTTGAGTAGACCACTCTTGGTATTCCATAGGTCTTTGGGGATTATATATTTTATATGTATTAGTATATGTGTGTTAACCCCAATATCCTAATTTATCCATTCCTCACACGTTTTCTTTGGCTTAACCATAAGTTTGTCTTCTCAATCTGAGATTGCCTTTCTCTATGGAAATATGTTCATTTTTATGAATTTTCAGATAACATAAGGGACATCATAGGGCATTTGTCTTTCTCATTCTGACTTACTTCACGTTGTGTGATTATCTCTAGGCTCCTCTGTGGTGCTGCATATGCCATTCTTTTATTTTTTTCCGTGACGGATATTCCATTCTGTCCATATACCACTTCTTCTTTGTACATTCATCTGATTATGGACCTTTTTTTTGCTTCCATGTCTTGGCTCTTTCAATATTGCTGGAGTGCACATTTGCCAGCCTCTGTCTTTCCGATTCTTGTGGTCTTAGGTTATAGGCCAAAAAGGTGCCCTTCCGCATCATATGGCAGCTTAATTTTTACCTTTTAAAGCAGCTCCATTCAGTTTTTGTTAGTGCTGTTACCACTTTACATTCCACCAGCAGCTAGAAGGTACAGAGTTCTCTAAAAGCCCTTCAGCATTTATAGTTTGCAGAATTTTTGCTGATGGTCATTTGATTGGTGTGAGCTGAAACCTTTTTGACGTTGCATTTGCATGTGGCTAATAATTCCTTATACTGAGCTTTAGGCATGTCCTTTTTTTTCTCTTTCTTTTTTTTTAAAGAGTGACTACAACTTCCCTCTTCATATTGACTTCTTGAACAATTTTCATGTGTTGAATTTTCTTGCCTATTCCCTACCCCAGGGCATTTTTTGAGGATAGGTGTCATTTACAGCCCTGCAGTCCTTGTGACTATTAAGCAACCATTAGCACCTGGTTTAAAGCTGCTGTTGTGGGAAACAGCCACAAGGCGGCAGCATTATTACGTTCTCAACTCTTTTTACTAGTGCAAAAGATCTTCCTGGAGGTAGTGTTCCAAGGTTGTAAATTAGAATGGAATGTGTTGGGACAAGCCCCCAGAAGTTTATGTCACCTTACTTTTGTTTGTTTTTTAAATTTAATTTCTATTTCTTATCGGAGTAAATTTGATTAGAGTGTTGTGGTTTTCTGGCTGTACAGAATCTGCTCAATGATTCATACATATGTCTGTTCATCTTCGGATTCTGTTACCTTGTATGTTATTACAGAATGTTGAGTAGACCTCCCTTGGTATTTGGTAGGTGTTTTGTCATTATATATTTTATATGTATTGGTGAGTATATAATTCATATAGTTTATATGTTATATGTTTATATACATTTAACATACATTAGTATATCTATGTTAGCCCCATAGTCCTAATTTATCCATCCTCCCACCTTTCATTTTGGCTAAGCATTTGTTTGTTTTATAAGTCTGTGAGTGTCTTTTTCTGTGGAAATATGTTTATTGGTAGCAATCTTAGGATAACATGTATACATGGTATCATAGGATATTTGTCATTCCCTCTTGACTTACTTAACCTAATATGATTATTTCTAGGCTCATCTGTAGTCCTGAAAACGGCATTGTTCATTTTTTTCCCGAGGCTACTATTCCATTTGGTATGTGTACCACTTCTTCTGTGTCCATTTATCTGTTGATGGACATTTTGTTTGCTTCCATGTCTTGGCTGTTGTAAATACTGCTGCATTACACGGTTTACCATCCTGTTCCTTTTTGAATCTGGCTTTCACAGGTGACAGGCCCAATAGTGGGCCTTCCAGATCATATGGTGACTCAATTTTTACCTTTAAATGCACTGCCGTCCTGTTCCTATTATTTGGCCGTTACCAGTTTACATCCCACTTAGACCGAGAGGTTACGCTTTTCTCCACAACTTCTTCAGCACCTATTGCTTGTTGACATTTTTTTTCACACACACACAGTGTATTTTATTTTTACAAGAGATAAATAGACTGACACTAAGCATTGTACATGGATGACCACAACAAAAGCAACAATGATTGCAATTACCAAACCTGAAACACACTAATACTATGTCATAATATTGACATTCAGTCCAGTAATCCTCCACTGTAACAGCTCCTTTACTTTGCAGTGAAAATTGATTTGTATATTCTTTGCCTCTGAGTCCTTGTGGGATTTTTTTTTTAATTCAGACAGAAAGTCACAAAAATTATACTCATCCTCATCAGTTCACTCAGTCCCATGTAATTAAATTTTTTTTCATCTTGATCTTTTGTTAGCACTTTTTTGAGTTCATCAGTTTTTCATTAGAGTTCTGAAAATGCTTATTCATTCAGTTCAGCAGTACAGTCAGTTACCAGAAACCTGTACTTGTCAGAGTCTTTTCCATGAATTTCTTGAAGATGAAACCCTTTAATAGGAACATATTTGCAAAAGCATCAGACTACACCCAGAACTGTCTGTAAATGAGAAAAGATTTAAAAATGACCACACTTAAAGATGTGATGAAAGTTCATAATAATGCAGTTGACAAGAAAATTAGTTATTTCTGAGATATACATTTTAAAGTAATAACTAGGATTATTACTTATAACATTATACCAGAACATATAAGATTTTTAGAAATTTCATGTAATGTCTGAAACATTTATATTAACATATTTCCATACAAATAACCCAATGAAAGTTTAGTATTAGTTGTTTTGTTTGTTTGTTTTTTTATACTGCAGGTTTTTATTAGGCATCAATTTTATACACATCAGTGTATACATGTCAATCCCAATCGCCCAATTCAGCACACCACCATCCCCACCCCACTGCAGTTTTCCCCCCTTGGTGTCCATATGTCCATTCTCTACATCTGTGTCTCAACTTCTGCCCTGCAAACCAGCTCATCTGTACCATTTTTCTAGGTTCCACATACATGCATTAATATACGATATTTGTTTTTCTCTTTCTGACTTACTTCACTCTGTATGACAGTCTCTAGATCCATCCACTTCTCAACAAATGACTCAATTTCGTTCCTTTATATGGCTGAGTAATATTCCATTGTATATATGTACCACAACTTCTTTATCCATTCGTCTGTTGATGGGCATTTAGGTTGCTTCCATGACCTGGCTATTGTAAATAGTGCTGCAATGAACATTCGGGTGCATGTGTCTTTTTGAATTACGGTTTTCTCTGGGTATATGCTCAGTAGTGGGATTGCTGGGTCATATGGTAATTCTATTTTTAGTTTTTTAAGGAACCTCCATATTGTTCTCCATAGTGGCTGTATCAATTTACATTCCCACCAACAGTGCAAGAGGTTTCCCTTTTCTCCACACCCTCTCCAGCATTTGTTGTTTGTAGGTTTTCTGATGATGCCCATTCTAACAGGAGTGAGGTGATACCTCCTTGTAGTTTTGATTTGCATTTCTCTAATAATTAGCGATGTTGAGCATCTTTTCATGTGCTTCGTGGCCGTCTGTATGTCTTCTTTGGAGAAATGTCTATTTAGGTCTTCTGCCCATTTTTGGATTGGAGTGTTTGTTTCTTTAATATTGAGCTGAATGAGCTGTTTATATATTTTGGAGATTAATCCTTTGTCCGTTGATTCGTTTGCAAATATTTTCTCCCGTTCCGAGGGTTGTCTTTTCATCTTGTTTATGGTTTCCTTTGCTGTGCAAAAGCTTTGAAGTTTCATTAGGTCCCATTTGTTTATTTTTGTTTTTATTTCCATTACTCTAGGAGGTGGATCAAAAAAGATCTTGCTGTGATTGATGTCAAAGAGTGTTCTTCCTATGTTTTCCTCTAAGAGTTTTATAGTGTCCAGTCTTATATTTAGGTCTCTAATCCCTTTTGAGTTTATTTTTGTGTATGGTGTTAGGGAGTATTCTAATTTCATTCTTTTACATGTAGCTGTCCAGTTTTCCCAGCACCACTTATTGAAGAGACTGTCTTTTCTCCATTGTATATCTTTGCCTCCTTTGTCATAGATTAGTTGACCATAGGTGCGTGGGTTAATCTCTGGGCTTTCTATCTTGTTCCATTGATCTATGTTTCTGTTTTTGTGCCAGTACCATATTGTCTTGATTACTGTAGCTTTGTAGTATAGTCTGAAGTCAGGGAGTCTGATTCCTCCAGCTCCATTTTTATCCCTCAAGACTGCTTTGGCTATTCGGGGTCTTTTGTGTCTCCATACAAATTTTAAGATGATTTGTTCTAGCTCCGTAAAAAATGCCATTGGTAATTTGATAGGGATTGCATTGAATCTGTAGATTGCTTTGGGTAGTATACTCATTTTCACAATGTTGATTCTTCCAATCCAAGAACATGGTATATCTCTCCATCTGTTGGTATCATCTTTAATTTCTTTCATCAGTGTCTTATAGTTTTCTGCATACAGGTCTTTTGTCTCCCTAGGTAGGTTTATTCCTAGGTGTTTTATTCTTTTTGTTCCAATGGTAAATGGGAGTGTTTCCATAATTTCTCTTTCAGATTTTTCATCATTGGTGTATAGGAATGCAAGAGATTTCTGTGCATTCATTTTGTATCCTGCAACTTTACCATATTCATTCATTAGCTCTAGCAGTTTTCTGGTGGCAGTTTTAGGATTCTCTATGTATAGTATCATGTCATCCGCAAACAGTGACAGTTTTACTTCTTCTTTTCCAATTTGTATTCCTTTTATTTCTTTTTCTTCTCTGATTGCCGTGGCTAGGACTTCCAGAACTATGTTGAATAATAGTGGTGAGAGTGGACATCCGTGTCTCGTTCCTGATCTTAGAGGAAATGCTTTCAGTTTTTCACCATTGAGAATGATGTTTGCTGTGGGTTTGTCATATATGGCCTTTATTATGTTGAGGTAGGTTCCCTCTATGCCCACTTTCTGGAGAGTTTTTATCATAAATGGGTGTTGAATTTTGTCAAAAGCTTTTTCTGCATCTATTGAGATGATCATATGATTTTTCTTCTTCAATTTGTTAATATGGTGTATCACATTGATTGATTTGCGTATATTGAAGAATCCTTGCATCCCTGGGATAAATCCCACTTGATCGTGGTGTATGATCCTTTTAATGTGTTGTTGGATTCTGTTTGCTAGTATTTTGTTGAGGATTTTTGCATCTATATTCATCAGTGATATTGGTCTGTAATTTTCTTTTTTTGTAGTGTCTTTGTCTGGTTTTGGTATCAGGGTGATGGTGGCCTCATAGAATGAGTTTGGGAGTGTTCCTTCCTCTGCAATTTTTTGGAAGAGTTTGAGAAGGATAGGTGTTAGCTCTTCTCTAAATGTTTGATAGAATTCACCTGTGAAGCCATCTGGTCCTGGACTTTTGTTTGTTGGAAGATTTTTAATCACAGTTTCAATTTCATTACTTGTGATTGGTCTGTTCATATTTTCTGTTTCTTCCTGGTTCAGTCTTGGAAGGTTATACCTTTCTAAAAATGTGTCCATTTCTTCCAGGTTGTCCATTTTATTGGCATAAAGTTGCTTGTAGTAGTCTCTTAGGATGCTTTGTATTTCTGCGGTGTCTGTTGTAACTTCTCCTTTTTCATTTCTGATTTTATTGATTTGAGTCCTCTCCCTCTTTTTCTTGATGAGTCTGGCTAATGGCTTATCAATTTTGTTTATCTTCTCAAAGAACCAACTTTTAGTTTTATTAATCTTTGCTATTGTTTTCCTTGTTTCTATTTCATTTATTTCTGCTCTGATCTTTATGATTTCTTTCCTTCTGCTAACTTTGGGTTTTGTTTGTTCTTCTTTCTCTAGTTTCTTTAGGTGTAAGGTTAGATTGTTTACTTGAGATTTTTCTTGTTTCTTGAGATAGGCTTGTATAGCTATAAACTTCCCTCTTAGAACTGCTTTTGCTGCATCCCATAGATTTTGGGTTGTCGTGTTTTCATTGTCATTTGTCTCTAGGTATTTTTTGATTTCCTCTCTGATTTCTTCAGTGATCTCTTGGTTATTTAGTAACGTATTGTTTAGCCTCCATGTGTTTGTCTGTTTTACGTTTTTTTCCCGGTAATTCATTTCTAATCTCATAGCGTTGTGGTCCGAAAAGATGCTTGATATGATTTCAATTTTCTTAAATTTACTGAGGCTTGATTTGTGACCCAAGATGTGATCTATCCTGGAGAATGTTCTGTGCGCACTTGAGAAGAACGTGTAATCTGCTGTTTTTGGATGGAATGTCCTATATATATCAATTAAATCTAACTGGTCTATTGTGTCATTTAAAGCTTCTGTTTCCTTATTCATTTTCATTTTGGATGATCTGTCCATTGGTGTAAGTGAGGTGTTAAAGTCCCCCACTATGATTGTGTTACTGTCGATCTCCTCTTTTATAGCTGTTAGCAGTTGCCTTATGTATTGAGGTGCTCCTATGTTGGGTGCATATATATTTATAATTGTTATATCTTCTTCTTGGATTGATCCCTTGATCATTATGTAGTGTCCTTCCTTGTCTCTTGTAACATTCTTTATTTTAAAGTCTATTTTATCTGATATGAGTATAGCTACTCCAGCTTTCTTTTGATTTCCATTTGCATGGAATATCTTTTTCCATCCCCTCACTTTCAGTCTGTATGTGTCCCTAGGTCTAAAGTGGGTCTCTTGTAGACAGCATATATATAGGTCTTGTTTTTGTATCCATTCAGCCAGTCTGTGTCTTTTGGTTGGGGCATTTAATCCATTCACGTTTAAGGTAATTATCGATATGTATGTTCCTATGACCATTTTCTTAATTGTTTGGGGTTTGTTTTTGTAGGTCCTTTTCTTCTCTTGTGTTTCCCACTTAGAGAAGTTCCTTTAGCATTTGTTGTAGAGCTGGTTTGGTGGTCCTGAATTCTCGTAGCTTTTGCTTGTCTGTAAAGCTTTTGATTTTTCCATCAAATCTAAATGAGATCCTTGCCGGGTAGAGTAATCTTGGTTGTAGGTTCTTCCCTTTCATCACTTTAAGTATATCATGCCACTCCCTTCTGGCTTGTAGAGTTTCTGCTGAGAAATCAGCTGTTAAGCTTATGGGAGTTCCCTTGTATGTTATTTGTCGTTGTTCCCTTGCTGCTTTCAATAATTTTTCTTTGTCTTTAATTTTTGCCACTTTGATTACTATGTGTCTCGGCGTGTTTCTCCTTGGGTTTATCCTGTATGGGACTCTCTGCGCTTCCTGGACTTGGGTGGCTATTTCCTTTCCCATGTTAGGGAAGTTTTCGACTATAATCTCTTCAAATATTTTCTCTGGTCCTTTCTCTCTCTCTCCTTCTGGGACCCCTATAATGCGAATGTTGTTGCGTTTAATGTTGTCCCAGAGGTCTCTCAGGCTGTCTTCATTTCTTTTCATTCTTTTTTCTTTATTCTGTTCCGCAGCAGTGAATTCCACCATTCTGTCTTCCAGGTCACTTATCCGTTCTTCTGCCTCAGTTATTCTGCTATTGATTCCTTCTAGTGTAGTTTTCATTTCAGTTATTGTATTGGTCATCTCTGTTTGTTTGTTCTTTAATTCTTCTAGGTCTTTGTTAATCATTTCTTGCATCTTCTCGATCTTTGCCTCCATTCTTATTCCGAGGTCCTGGATCATCTTCACTATCATTATTCTGAATTCTTTTTCTGGAAGGTTGCCTATCTCCACTTCATTTAGTTGTTTTTCTGGGGTTTTTTCTTGTTCCTTCATCTGGTACATAGCCCTCTGCCTTTTCATCTTGTCTATCTTTCTGTAACTGTGGTTTTTGGTCCACAGGCTGCAGGATTGTAGTTTTTCTTGCTTCTGCTGTCTGCCCTCTGGTGGTTGAGGCTATCTAAGAGGCTTGATGGGAGGCTCTGGTGGTGGGTAGAGCTGATTGTTGCTGTGGCGGTCAGAGCTCAGTAAAACTTTAATCCACTTGACTGTTGATGGGTGGGGCTGGGTTCCCTCCCTGTTGGTTGTTTTGCCTGAGGCAACCCAACACTGGAGCCTACCTGGGCTCTTTGGTGGGGTTAATGGCAGACTCTGGGAGGGCTCACGCCAAGGAGCACTTCCCAGAACCTCCGCTGCCAGTGTCCTTGTCCCCACGGTGAAACAGAGCCACCCCCCGCCTCTGCAGGAGACCCCCCAACACCAGCAGGTAGGTCTGGTTCAGTCTCCCCCAGGGTCACTGCTCCTTCCCCTGGGTCCCGATGCGCACACTACTTTGTGCGTGCCCTCCAAGAGTGGGGTCTCTGTTTCCCCCAGTCCTGTAGAAGTCCTGCAATCAATTCCCACTAGGCTTCAACGTCTGATTCTCTAGGAATTCCTCCTCCCGTTGCAGGACCCCCAGGTTGGGAAGCCTGACGTGGGGCTCAGAACCTTCACTCCAGTGGGTGGACTTCTGTGGTATAAGTGTTCGCCAGTCTGTGAGTCACCCACCCAGCAGTTATGGGATTTGATTTTACTCTGATTGCGCCCCTCCTACCATCTCACTGTGGCTTCTCCTCTGTCCTTGGACGTGGGGTATCCTCCTTGGTGAAGTCCAGGGTCTTCCTGTCAGTGATTGTCCAGCAGCCAGTTGTGATTCTGGTGCTCTCGCAAGAGGGAGTGAGAACACGTCCTTCAACTCCGCCATCTTGGTTAATGCTCTGTTTGTTGACATTTTGCTGATGGTCATTCTGACTGGTGTGAGGTGATACCTTTGTGTAGATTGGATTTGCATGCGTCTCATAATTCCTTATGTTTTGCGTTTATCAATGTTCTTTTCATTTTTTTTTAAGATGGAGCTAAAGTTACAACTTCAAATTGCCTTCTTGAAAAATTTGCCACGTTTGGATTTTTTTGGCCATTCCCTACCCCAGGACATTTTTTGAGGGCATGAATCATTTACAGCCCTGCAGTCCTTGTGAATATTAGTGACCATTAGCAGTAGATTTAAAGCTGCTGTTTGAGGAAAAAGCCTTAGGGTGGCAGCATTTCTACGTTGCCAGCTCTGCTTGCTAGGGAAACAGAACCTTGCTGCAAGTTGTGCTTTTAGGTTGCAGATTAGAGTGGAATGTGCCAGGACAAACCCCCATAAGTTTTAGCCTCCATAATTCTTGTCTGTGTCTTTAAGTTGTAGTTTTTATCAGAGCAAAATTGATTAAAAAATGTCTTTTTTTCTAGGTGTACAGAATCTTGTTCATTTACACATATACATATATCTATTGATCTTCGGGTCCTTTCCCATGTAGGTTGTTACAGAGTGTTGAGTAGACCACTCTTGGTATTCCATAGGTCTTTGGGGATTATATATTTTATATGTATTAATATATGTGTGTTAACCCCAATATCCTAATTTATCCATTCCTCACACGTTTTCTTTGGCTTAACCATAAGTTTGTCTTCTCAATCTGAGATTGCCTTTCTCTAGGAAATATGTTCATTTTTATGAATTTTCAGATACCATAAGGGACATCATAGGGCATCTGTCTTTCACATTCTGACTTACTTCACGTTGTGTGATTATCTCTAGGCTCATCTGTGGTGCTGCATATGCCATTCTTTTATTTTTTTTGTGACTGATACTCCAATCTGTCCACATACCACTTCTTCTTTGTCCATTCATCTGATTATGGACCTTTTTTTTGCTTCCATGTCTTGGCAATTTCAATATTGCTGCAGTGCCATTTGCCTGCCTCTGTCTTTCCGATTCTTGTGGTCTTAGGTTATAGGCCAAAAAGGTGCCCTGCAGCATCATATGGTAGCTTAATTTTTACCTTTTCAAGCAGCTCCATTCAGTTTTCGTTAGTGCTGTTACCACTTTACATTCCACCAGCAGCTAGAAGGTACAGAGTTCTCTAAAAGCCCTTCAGCATTTATAGTTTGTAGACTTTTTGCTGATGGTCATTGGACTGGTGTGAGCTGAAACCTTTTTGGAAGTTGGATTTGCATGTGGCTAATAATTCCTTATACTGAGCTTTAGGCATGTCCTTTTTTTCCTTTTCCTTTTTTATTTAAAGAGTGACTACAACTTCCCTCTTCATATTGACTTCTTGAAACATTTGTCATGTGTAGAATTTTCTTGCCTATTCCCTACCCCAGGGCATTTTTTGAGGACAGGTGTCATTTACAGCCCTGCAGTCCTTGTGACTATTAAGCAACCATTAGTACCTGGTATAAAGCTGCTGTTGTGGGAAACAGCTACAAGGCGGCAGCATTATTACGTTCTCAACTCTTGTTACTGGGGCAACAGAGTCTTCCTGGAGGTAGTGTTCCAAGGTTGTAAATTACACTGGAATGTGCTGTGACAAGCCCCCAGAAATTTATGTCACCTTACTTATGTTTGTTTTTTAAATTTAAATTCTATTTCTTATCGGAGTAAATTTGATTAGAGTGTTGTGGTTTTCTGGCTGTACAGAATCTGCTCAATGATTCATACATATGTCTGTTCATCTTCGGATTCTGTTACCTTGTATGTTATTACAGAATGTTGAGTAGACCTCCCTTGGTATTTGGTAGGTGTTTTGTCATTATATATTTTATATGTATTGGTGACTATATAATTCATATAGTTTAGGTACATGTAACATACATTAGTATATGTATGTTAGCCCCATAGTCCTAATTTATCCATCCTCCCACCTTTCATTTTGGCTAACCATTAGTTTGTTTTATAAGTCTGTGATTGTCTTTTTCTGTGGAAATATGTTCATTGGTAGCAATCGTAGGATAACATGTATAAATGATATCATAGTATATTTGTCATTCCCTCTTGACTTACTTAACCTAGTATGATAATTTCTAGGCTCATTTGTAGTCCTGAAAACGGCATTGTTCATTTTTTTCCCAAGGCTACTATTCCATTCTGTCCATATACCACTTTTTCTTTGTCCATTCATCTGTTTATGGAACTTTTTTTTTGCTTCCATGTCTTGGCTATTTCAGTATTGCTGCAGTGCACATTTGCCTGCCTCTGCCTTTCCGATTCTGGTGGTCTTAGGTTATAGGCCCAAAAGGTGCCCTGCTGCATTATATGGTAGCTCAATTTTTACCTTTTAAAGCAGCTCCATTCAGTTTCCGTGAGTGCTGTTACCACTTTACATCCCACCAGCAGCTAGAAGGATGACAGTTCTCTAAAACCCCTTCAGCATTTATAGTTGGTAGACTTTTTGCTGATGGTCATTTGACTGGTGTGAGCTGAAACCTTTTTCACGTTGCCTTTGCATGTGGCTAATAATTCCTTATACTGAGCTTTAGGCATATCCTTTTTCTTCTTTTCCCTTTTTTTTAAAGAGTGATTACAACTTACCTCTTCCTATTGACTTCTTGAAAAATTTGTCATGTGTTGAATTTTCTTGCCTATTCCCTATCCCAGGGCATTTTTTGAGGACAGGTGTCATTTACAGCCCTGCAGTCCTTGTGACTATTAAGCAACCATTAGCACTTGGTTTAAAGCTGCTGTTGTGGGATACAGCCACAAGGCAGCAGCATTATTACGTTCTCAGCTCTTGTTACTAGTGCAAAAGAATCTTCCTGGAGGTAGAGTTCCAAGGTTGTATATTAGAGTGGATTGTGCTGGGAAAGGCCCCCAGAACTTTATGTCTCCTTACTTATGTTTGCTTTTTAAATTTAATTTCTATTTCTTATCGGAGTAAATTTGATTAGAGTGTTGCGGTTTTCTGGCTGTACAGAATCTGCTCAATGATTCATACATATGTCTGTTCATCTTCAGGTCCTGTTACCATGTATGTTAATACAGAATTTTGAGTAGACCTCCCTTGGTATTTGGTAGGTTTTTGTCATTATATATTTTATATGTATTGGTGACTATATAATTCATAGAGTTTATATGTTATATGTTTATATACATTTAACATACATTAGTATATGTATGTTAGCCCCATAGTCCTAATTTATCCATCCTCCCACCTTTCATTTTGGCTAAGCATTTGTTTGTTTTATAAGTCTGTGAGTGTCTGTTTCTGTGGAAATATGTTCATTGGTAGCAATCTTAGGATAACATGTATACATGATATCATAGGATATTTGTCATACCCTTTTTACTTACTTAATGTTATATGATTATTTCTAGGCTCATCTGTAGTCCTGAAAACGGCATTGTTAATTTTTTTCCCGAGGCTACTATTCCACTCGGTATGTATACCACTTCTTCTTTGTCCATTTATCTTTGATGGACATTTTGTTTGCTTCCATGTCTTGGCTATTGTAAATACTGCTGCAATACACGATTTTCCATCCCGTGTCTTTTTGATTCTGGCTTTCACAGGTGACAGGCCCAATTGTGGGCCTTCCGGATCATATGGTGAGTCAATTTTTACCTTTAAACATGCTGCCATTTTGTTCCTATTATTGGCCGTTATCAGTTTACATCCCACTTAGACCGAGAGGTTACGCTATTCTCCACAACTTCTTCAGCATCTATTGTTTGTTGACTTTTTGCTGATGGTCATTCTGACTGGTGTGACGTGATACCTTTGTGTAGATCGGATTTGCCTGCGTGTAATAATTCCTGATGTTTTGCGTTTATCAATGTGCTTTTCATTTTTTTTAAGATAGAGCTAATGTTACAACTTCAAGTTGCCTTCTTGAAAAATTTGCCGCGTTTGGATTTTTTTGGCCTTTCCCTACCCCAGGACATTTTTTGAGGGCATGAGTCATTTACAGCCCTGCAGTCCTTGTGAATATTAGTGACCATTAGCAATAGATTTAAAGCTGCTGTTTCAGAAAACGGCCTTAGTGTGGCAGCATCTCTACGTTGCCAACTCTGCTTGCTAGGGAAACAGAACCTTGCTGCAAGTTGTGCTTTTAGGTTGCAGATTAGAGTGGAATGTGCCGGGACAAACCCCCATAAGTTTTAGCCTCCGTAATTCTTGTTTGTGTCTTTAAGTTGTAGTTTTTATCAGAGCAAATTTGATTGAAAAATGTCTTTTTTTTCTAGGTGTACAGAATCTTGTTCATTTACAGATATACATATATCTATTGATCTTTGGGTCCTTTTCCATGTACGTTGTTACAGAGTGTTGAGTAGACCACTTTTGGTATTCCATAGGTCTTTTGGGATTATATATTTTATATGTATTAGTATATGTGTGTTAACCCCAATATCCTAATTTATCCATTCCTCACATCTTTTCTTTGGCTTAACCATAAGTTTGTCTTCTCAGTCTGAGATTGCCTTTCTCTATGGAAATATGTTCATTTTTATGAATTTTCAGATAACATAACGGACCTCATAGGGCATTTGTCTTTCGCATTCTGACTTACTTCACGCTGTGTGATTATCTCTAGGCTCCTCTGTGGTGCTGCATATGCCATTCTTTTATTTTTACTCGTGACTGAGATTCCATTCTGTCCATATACCCCTTCTTCTTTGACCATTCATCTTATTATGGACCTGTTTTTTGCTTCCATGTCTTGGCTATTTCAGTATTGCTGCAGTGCACATTTGCCTGTCGCTGTCTTTCCGATTCTGGTCGTCTTATGATATAGGCCCAAAAGGTGCCCTGCCGTATCATATGTAGCTCAGTTTTAACCTTTTAAAGCAGCTCCATTCAGTTTTTGTTAGTGCTGTTACCACTTTACATCCCACCAGCAACTAGAAGGTACACAGTTCTGTAAAACCCCTTCAGAATTTATAGTTTTTAGACTTTTTGCTGATGGTGATTTGACTGGTGTGAGCTGAAACCTTTTTTTTTTTAAACATCTTTATTGAAGTATAATTGCTTTACAATGGTGTGTTAGTTTCTGCTTTATAACAAAGTGAATCAGTTATTCATATACATATGTTCCCATATCTCTTCCCTCTTGCATCTCCCTCCCTCCCACCCTCCCCATCCCACCCCTCTAGGTGGTCACACAGCACCGAGCTGATCTGCCTGTGCTATGCGGCTGCTTCCCACTAGCTATCTATTTTACATTTGGTAGTGTATATATGTCCATGACACTCTCTCACCCTGTCACATCTCACCCGTCCCCTAACCCATATCCTCAAGTCCATTCTCTAGTAGGTCTGTGCGTTTATTCCCGTCTTGCCACTAAGTTCTTCATGGCCTTTTTTTCCCCTTAGATTCCATATATATGTGTTAGCATACTGTATTTGTTTTTCTCTTTCTGACTTACTTCACTCTGTATGACAGACTCTAACTCCATCCACCTCATTACAAATACCTCCATTTCATTTCTTTTTATGTCTGAGTAATATTCCATTGTACATATGTGCCACATCTTCTTTATCCATTCATCCGATGATGGACACTTAGCTTGCTTCCATGTCCTGGCTATTGTAAATAGAGCTGCAATGAACATTTTGGTCCATGACTCTTTTGGAACTATGGTTTTCTCAGGGTATATCCCCAGTAGTGGGATTGCTGGCTCGTATGGTAGTTCTATTTGTAGTTTTTTAAGGAACCTCCCTACTGTTCTCCATAGTGGCTGTATCAATTTACATTCCCACCAACAGTGCAAGAGTGTTCCCTTTCCTCCACACCCTCTCCAGCATTTATTGTTTCTAGATTTTTTGATGATGGCCATTCTGACCAGTGTGAGATGATATCTCATTGTAGTTTTGATTTGCATTTCTCTAGTGATTAATGATGTTGAGCATTCCTTCATGTGTCTGTTGACAATCTGTGTATCTTCTTTGGAGAAATGTCTATTTAGGTCTTCTGCCCATTTTTGGATTGGGTTGTTCGTTTTTTTGTTATTGAGCTGCATGAGCTGCTTGTAAATCTTGGAGATTAATCCTTTGTCAGTTGCTTCATTTGCAAATATTTTCTCCCATTCTGAGGGTTGTCTGTTGGTCTTGTTTATGGTTTTCTTTGCTGTGCAAAAGCTTTTAAGTTTCATTAGGTCCCATTTGTTTGTGTTTTTATTTCCATTTCTCTAGGAGCTGGGTCAAAAAGAATCTTGCTGTGATTTATGTCATAGAGTGTTCTGCCTATGTTTTCCTCTAAGAGTTTGATAGTGTCTGGCCTTACACTTAGGTATTTAATCCATTTTGAGTTTATTTTTGTGTATGGTGTCAGGAAGTGTTCTAATTTCATACTTTTACATGTATCTGTCCAATTTTCCCAGCACCACTTATTGAAGAGGCTGTCTTTTCTCCACTGTATATGCTTGCCTCCTTTATCAAAGATAAGGTGACCATATGTGTGTGGGTTTATCTCTGGGCTTTCTATCCTGTTCCATTGATCTATATTTCTGTTTTTGTGCCAGTACCAAACTGTCTCGATTACTGTAGCTTTGTAATATCGTCTGAAGTCAGGGAGCCTGATTCCTCCAGCTCCATTTTTCGTTCTCAAGATTGCTTTGGCTATTCGGGGTCTTGTGTTTCCATACAAATTGTGAAATTTTTTGTTCTAGTTCTGTGAAAAATGCCAGTGGTAGTTTGATAGGGATTGCATTGAATCTGTAGATTGCTTTAGGTAGTAGACTCATTTTCACAATGTTGATTCTTCCAATCCAAGAACATGGTATATCTCTCCATCTATTTGTATCATCCTTAATTTCTTTCACCAGTGTCTTATAATTTTCTGCATACAGGTCTTTTGTCTCCTTAGGTAGGTTTATTCCTAGATATTTTATTCTTTTTGTTGCAGTGGTAAACGGGAGTGTTTTTTTAATTTCACTTTCAGATTTTTCATCATTAATGTATAGAAATGCAAGAGATTTCTGTGCATTAATTTTGTATCCTGCTACTTTCCCAAATTCATTGATTAGCTCTAGGAGTTTTCTGGTAGCATCTTTAGGATTCTCTATGTATAGTATCATGTCATCTGCAAACAGTGACAGCTTTACTTCTTCTTTTCCGATTTGGATTCCTTTTATTTCTTTTTCTTCTCTGATTGCTGTGGCTAACACTTCCAAAACTATGTTGAATAATAGTGGTGAGAGTGGGCAACCTTGTTTTGTTACTGATCTTAGTGGAAATGGTTTCAGTTTTTCACCATTGAGGACAATGTTGGCTGTGGGTTTGTCATATATGGCCTTTATTATGTTGAGGAAAGTTCCCTCTATGCCTACTTTCTGCAGGGCTTTTATCATAAATGGGTGTTGAATTTTGTCGAAAGCTTTCTCTGCATCTATTGAGATGATCATATGGTTTTTCTCCTTCAGTTTGTTAATATGATGTATCACGTTGATTGATTTGCGTATATTGAAGAAGAATCCTTGCATTCCTGGAATAAACCCCACTTGATCATGGTGTATAATCCTTTTAATGTGCTGTTGGATTCTGTTTGCTAGTATCTTGTTGAGGATTTTTGCATCTATGTTCATCAGTGATATTGGCCTGTAGTTTTCTTTCTTTGTGACATCTTTGTCTGGTTTTGGTATCAGGGTGATGGTGGCCTCATAGAATGAGTTTGGGAGTGTTCCTCCCTCTGCAATTTTTTGGTAGAGTTTGAGAAGGATGGGTGTTAGCTCTTCTCTAAAAGTTTGATAGAATTCACCTGTGAAGCCATCTGGTCCTGGGCTTTTGTTTGTTGGAAGGTTTTTAATCACAGTTTCAATTTCAGTGCTTGTGATTGGTCTGTTGATATTTTCTATTTCTTCCTGTTTCAGTCTCAGCAGGTTGTGCATTTCTAAGAATCTGTCCATTTCTTCCAGGTTGTCCATTTTATTGGCATAGAGTTGCTTGTAGTAATCTCTCATGATCGTATGTATTTCTGCAGTGTCAGTGGTTACTTCTTTTTCATTTCTAATTCTATTGATTTGAGTCTTCTCCCTTTTTCTCTTGATGAGTCTGGCTAATGGTTTATCAACTTTGTTTATCTTCTCAAAGAACCAGCTTTTAGTTTCATTGATTTTTGCTATTGTTTCCTTCATTTCTTTTTCATTTATTTCTGATCTGATCTTTATGATTTCTTTCCTTCTGCTAGCTTTGGGGTTTTTTTGTTCTTCTTTCTCTAATTGCTTCAGGTGCAAGGTTAGGTTGTTTATTCGAGATGTTTCCTGTTTCTTGAGGTAGGCTTGTATTGCTATAAACTTCCCTCTTAGCACTGCTTTTGCTGCGTCCCATAGGTTTTGGGTCGTCGTGTCTCCATTGTCATTTGTTTCTAGGTATTTTTTGATTTCCCCTTTGATTTCTTCAGTGATCACTTCGTTATTAAGTAGTGTATTGTGTAGCTTCCATGTGTTTGTATTTTTTACAGATCTTTTCCTGTAATTGATATCTAGTCTCATAGCGTTGTGGTTGGAAAAGATACTTGATACGATTTCAATTTTCTTAAGTTTACCAAGGCTTGATTTGTGACCCAAGATATGATCTATCCTGGAGAATATTCCATGAGCACTTGAGAAAAATGTGTATTCTGTTGTTTTTGGGTGGAATGTCCTATAAATATCAATTAAGTCCATCTTGTTTAATGTATCATTTAAAGCTTGTGTCTCCTTATTTATTTTCATTTTGGATGATCTGTCCATTGGTGAAAGTGGGGTGTTAAAGTCCCCTACTATGATTGTGTTGCTGTCGATTTCCCCTTTTATGGCTGTTAGTATTTGCCTTATGTATTGAGGTGCTCCTATGTTGGGTGCATAAACATTTACAAGTGTTATACCTTCCTCTTGGATCGATCCCTTGATCATTATATAGTGTCCTTCTTTGTCTCTTGTAATAGTCTTTATTTTAAAGTCTATTTTGTCTGATATGAGAATTGCTACTCCAGCTTTCTTTTGATTTCCATTTGCATGGAATATCTTTTTCCATCCCCTCACTTTCAGTCTGTATGTGTCTCTAGGTCTGAAGTGGGTCTCTTGTAGACAGCATATATATGGGTCTTGTTTTTGTATCCATTCAGCCAGTCTGTGTCTTTTGGTGGGAGCATTTAATCCATTTACATTTAAGGTAATTATCGATATGTATGTTCCTATTCCCATTTTCTTAAATGTTTTGGGTTTGTTATTGTAGGTGTTTTCCTTCTCTTGTGTTTCTTGCCTAGAGAAGTTCCTTTAGCATTTGTTGTAAAGCTGGTTTGGTGGTGCTGAACTCTCTCAGCTTTTGCTTGTCTGTAAAGGTTTTAATTTCTCCATCAAATCTGGATGAGATCCTTGCTGGGTAGATTAATCTTGGTTGTAGGTTTTTCTCCTTCATCACTTTAAGTATATCCTGCCACTCCCTTCTGGCTTGCAGAGTTTCTGCTGAAAGATCAGCTGTTAACCTTATGGGGATTCCCTTGTGTGTTATTTATTGTTTTTCCCTTGCTGCTTTTAATATGTTTTCTTTATATTTAATTTTTGACAGTTTGATTAATATATATCTTGGCGTGTTTCTCCATGGATTTATCCTGTATGGGACTCTCTGTGCTTCCAGGACTTGATTAACTATTTCCTTTCCCACATTAAGGAAGTTTTCAACTATAATCTCTTCAAATATTTTCTCAGTCCCTTTCTTTTTCTCTTCTTCTTCTGGGACCCCTATAATTCGAATGTTGGTGTGTTTAATGTTGTCCCAGAGGTCTCTGAGAGTGTCCTCAGTTCTTTTCATTCTTTTTTCTTTATCCTGCTCTGCAGTAGTTATTTCCACCATTTTATCTTCCAGGTCACTTATCCGTTCTTCTGCCTCAGTTATTCTGCTATTGATCCTACCTAGAGTATTTTTAATTTCATTTATTGTGTTTTTCATCATTGCTTGGTTCCCCTTTAGTTCTTCTACATCCTTGTTAAATGTTTCTTGCATTTTGTCTATTCTATTTCCAAGATTTTGGATCATCCTTACTATCATTATTCTGAATTCTTTTTCAGGTAGACTACCTATTTCCTCTTCATTTGTTAGGTCTGGTGTGTTTTGACCCTGCTCCTTCATCTGCTGTGTGTTTTTCTGTTGCCTCATTCTGCTTATCTTACTGTGTTTGGGGTCTCCTTTTCACAGGCTGCAGGTTCGTAGTTCCCGTTGTTTTTGGTATCTGTCCCCAGTGGCTAAGGTTGGTTCAGTGGGTTGTGTAGGCTTCCTGGTGGAGGTAACTAGTGCCTGTGTTCTGGTGGATGAGGCTGGATCTTGTCTTTCTGGTGGGCACGTCCACGTCTGGTGGTGTATTTTGGGGTGTCTGTGGCCTTATTATGATTTTAGGCAGCCTCTCTGCTAATGGATGGGGCTGTGTTCCTGTCTTGCTAGTTGTTTGGCATAGGGTGTCCAGCCCTGTAGCTTGCTGGTCGTTGAGTGAAGCTGGGTCTTGATGTTGAGATGGAGATCTCTGAGAGATTTTTGCCGTTTGGTATTACGTGGAGCTGGGAGGTCTCTTGTGGACCAGTGTCCTGAAGTTGGCTCTCCCACCTCAGAGGCACAGCCCTGATGCCTGGCTGGAGCACCAAGAGCCTTTCATCCACACGGCTCAGAGTAAAAGGGAGAAAAAATAGAAAGAAAGAGGATAAAATATAGTGAAGTAAAATAAAGCTATTATAAAGCAAAGCTATACAGACAAAATCTCACCCAGAAGTATATACATATACACTCACAAAAAAAGGAAAAGGGGAAAAATTAATATATCCTGCTCCCAAAGTCCACCTCCTGAATTTGGGATGATTCATTGTCTATTCAGGTATTCAACAGATGCAGGCACATCAAGTTGTTCGTGGAGTTTTAATCCGCTGCTTCTGAGGCTGCTGGGAGAGATTTCCCTTTCTCTTCTTTGTTCGCACAGCTCCCGGGGTTCAGCTCTGGATTTCGACCCGCCTCTGCGTGTAGGTCGCCTGAGGGCGTCTGTTCCCCGTCCAGACAGAACGGGGTTAAAGGAGCAGCTGCTTCGGGGGCTCTGGCTCACTCAGGCCGGGGTGAGGGAGCGGTACGGAGGAGGCAGGGTGAGACTGTGGTGGCAGAGGCTGGAGTGACGTTGCAGCAGCCTGAGACGCGCCGTGCATTCTCCCGGGGAAGTTGTCCCCGGATCACGGGAGCCTGGCCGTGGCGGGCTGCACAGGCTCCTGGGAGGGGCGGTGTGGAGACTGACCTGTGCTCGCACACAGGCTTTTTGGTGGCGGCAGCAGCAGACTTAGCGTCTCATGCCCGTCTCTGGGGCCCGCGCTGATCGCCGCGGCTCGCGCCCGTCTCTGGAGTTCATTTAGGTGGCGCTCTGAATCCCCTCTCCTTGCACGCCGCGAAACAAAGAGGCAAGAAAAAGTCTCTTGCCTCTTCGGCAGCTGCAGACTTTTTCCCGGACTCCCTCCTGGCCAGCTGTGGTGCGCTAACCCCTTCAGGCTGTGTTCACGCCGCCAACCCCAGTCCTCTCCCTGCAATCCGACTGAAGCCCGAGCCTCAGCTCCCAGCCCCCGCCTGCCCTGGCGGGCGAGCAGACAAGCCTCTCGGGCTGGTGAGTGCTGCTTGGCGCTGATCTTCTGTGCTGGAATCTCTCTGCTTTTCCCTCTGCGCCCCTGTTGCTGTGGGGTCCACGCTGATAGCCGTGGCTCGCGCCCGTCTCTGGAGCTCGTTTAGGTGGCGCTCTGAATACCCTCTCCTCGCGCACCAGGAAACAAAGAGGGAAGAAAAAGTCTCTTGCCTCTTCGGCAGCTGCAGACTTTTTCCTGGACTCCCTCCCGGCTAGCTGTGGTGCGCTAACCCCTTCAGGCTGTGTTCACGCTGCCAACCCCAGTCCTCTCCCTGCGATCCGACCAAAGCCCGAGCCTCAGCTCCCATCCCCTGCCCACCATGGCGGGTGAGCAGACAAGACTCTCTGGCTGGTGAGTGCTGCTCGGAGCCGAGCCTCTGTGCGGGAGTCTCTCTGCTTTGCCCTCCGCACCCCTGTGGCTGCACTCTCCTCCGTGGCTCTGAAGCTTCCCTCCTCTGCCACCCACAGTCTCTGAACACGAAGGGGCTTCCTAGTGCATGGAAACCTTTCCTCCTTCATGGCACCCTCCCACTGGTGCAGGTCCCGTCCCTATTCTTTTGGCTCTGTTATTTCTTTTTTCTTTTGCCCTACCCAAGTCCGTAGGGAGTTTCTTGCCTTTTAGGAGGTCTGACGTTTTCTGCCAGCGTTCACTGAGTGTTCTGTAGGAGCAGTTCCACGTGTAGATGTATTTCTAATGTATCTGTGGGAAGGAAGGTGATCTCCGCATCTTAATCTTCTGCCATCTTCTTTACCTCTCTAAAACATTTTTGGAGGTTGGATTTGCATGTGGCTAATAATTCCTTATACTGAGCATTAGGCATGTCCTTTTTTTTCTTTTCCTTCTTTTTTTAAAGAGTGAGTACAACTTCTCTCTTCATATTGACTTCTTGAAAAATTTGTCATGTGTTGAATTTTCTTGCCTATTCCCTAACCCAGGGCATTTTTTGAGGGCAGGTGACATTTACAGCCCTGCACTCCTTGTGACTATTAAGCAACCATTAGCATTGGGTTTAAAGCTGCTGTTGTGGGAAACAGCCACAAGGGGGCAGCATTATTATGTTCTCAATTCTTGTTACTAGGGCAACAGAGTCTTCCTGGAGGTAGTATTCTGAGGTTGTAAATTAGAGTGGAATGTGCTGGGACAATCCCCCAATAGTTTATGTCTCCTTACTTAGGTTTGTTTTTAAAATTTAATTTCTATTTCTTATCAGAGTAAATTTGATTAGAGTGTTGTGATTGGCTGTACAGAATCTGCTCAATGTTTCATACATATGTCTGTTCATCTTCGGATCCTGTTACCGTGTATGTTATTACAGAACGTTGAGTAAACCTCCCTTGGTATTTGGTAGGTGTTTTGTCATTATATATTTTATATGTATTGGTGACTATATAATTCATATAGTTTATATGTTATATGTTTATATACATTTAACATATATTAGTATATGTATGTTAGCCCCATAGTCTTAATTTATCCATCCTCCCACCTTTCATTTTGCCTAACCATTAGTTTGTTTTATAAGTCTGTGAGTGTCTTTTTCTGTGGAAATATGTTCATTGGTAGCAATCTTAGGATAACATGTATAAATGATATCATAGGATATTTGTCATTCCCTTTTGACTTACGTAACCTAATATGATTATTTCTAGGCTCATCTGTAGTTCTGAAAACGGCATTGTTCATTTTTCTCCCGAGGCTACTATTCCGTTCGGTACGTGTACCACTTCTTCTTTGTCCATTTATCTGTTGATGGACATTTTGTTTGCTTCCATGTGATGGCTATTGTAAATACTACTGCAATACACGATTTTCCATCCCGTGTCTCTTAGATTCTGGCTTTCTCAGGTGACAGGCCCTATAGTGGGCCTTCCGGATCATATGGTGACTCAATTTTTCCTTTAAACGCACTGCCATTCTGTTCCTATTATTGGCTGTTACCGGTTTACATCCCAGTTAGACCGAGAGGTTACGCTATTCTCCACAACTTCTTCAACATCTATTGTTTGTTGACTTTTTGCTGATGGTCATTCTGACTGGTTTGACCTGATACCTTCCTGTAGATTGGATTTGCATGTGTCTAATAATTCCTGATGTTCTGCGTTTATCAATGTCCTTTTCATGTTTTTTAAGATTGAGCTAAACTTACAACTTCAAATTGCCTTTTTGAAAAATTTGCCGCATTTGGATTTTTTTGGCCATTCCCTACGCCAGGACATTTTTTGAGGGCATGAGTCATTTACAGCCCTGTGAATATTAGTGATCATTAGCAGTAGATTGAAAGCTGCTGTTTGTGGAAACGGCCTTAGGGTGGCAACATTTCTACGTTGCCAACTCCGCTTGCTAGGGAAACAGGACTTTGCTGCAAGTTGTGCTTTTAGGTTGCAACTTAGAGTGGAATGTGGCCAGACAAACCCCCATAAGTTTTAGCCACCTTAATTCTTGTTTGTGTCTTTAAGTTGTAGTTTTTATCAGAGCAAATTTGATTGAAAAATGTCTTTTGTTCTAGGTGTACAGAATATTGTTCATTTAGACATATACATATATCTATTGATCTTTGGGTCCTTTTCGATTTAGGTTATTACAGAGTGTTGAGTAGACCACTCTTGGTATTCCATAGGTCTTTGGGGATTAAATAGTTTATATGTATTAGTATAAGTGTGTTAACCCCAATATCCTAATTTATCCATTCCTCACACCTTTTCTTTGGCTTAACCGTAAGTTTGTCTTCTCAATCTGAGATTGCCTTTCTCTATGGAAATATGTTCATTTTTATGAATTTTCAGATAACATAAGTGATATCATAGGGCATTTGTAAGTTTAGCTCAATCTTAAAAAAATGAAAAGGACATTGAAAAACGCAAAACATCAGGAAATATTAGACGCATGCAAATCCAATCTACAAAAAGGTATCATCTCACAGCAGTCAGAATGACCATCAACAAAATGTCAACAAACAATACATGTTGAAGAAGTTGTGGAGATTAGCGTAAATTCTCGGTCTAACTGGGAGGTATACTGGTAACAGCCAATAATAGGAACAGAATGGCAGTGCGTTTAAAGGTAAAAACTGAGTCACCATATGATCCGGAAGGCCCACTATTGGGACTGTCACATGTGGGAGCCAGAATCAAAGAGACAGGGGATGAAAAATCGTGTATTGCAGCAGTATTTACAACAGCCAAGACATGGAAGGAAACAAAATGTCCATCAACAAATAAATGGACAAAGAAGAAGTGGTATACACACCGAATGGAATAGTAGCCTCGGGGAAAAAATGAACAATGCCGTTTTCAGGACTACAGTTGAGCCTATAAATAATCATATAAGGTTAAGTAAGTCAAAAGGGTATGACAATAATCCTATGATATCATTCATACATGTTATCCTAAGATTGCTACCAATGAACATATTTCCACAGAAAAAGACACTCACAGACTTATCAAATAAACTAATGGTTAGCCAAAATGAAAGGTGGGAGGATGGGTAAATTAGGACTATGGGGTTAACATACATATACTAATGTTATGTTAAATGTATATAAACATAAAACAGATAAACTATATGAATTATATAATCACCAATACCTTTAAAATATACATTCTGTAATCACATACATGGTAACAGGATCCGAAGATGAACAGACATATGTAGGAGTCTTTGAGCAGATTCTGTACAGCCAGACAATCAAAACACTCTAATCAAATTTACTCCGATAAGAAATAGAAATTAAATTTAATAAACAAACATAAGTAAGGAGACATAAACTTCTGGGGGCTTGTCCCAGCACATTCCACTCTAATTTACAACCTTGCAACACTACCTCCAGGAAGACTCTATTGCTGTAGTAACAAGAGTTGAGAACGTAATAATGCTGCCGCCTTGTGGCTGTTTCCCACAACAGCAGTTTTAAACCCAGTGCTAATGGTTGCTTAATAGTCACAACGACTGCAGGGGTCTAAATGACACCTGCCCTCAAAAATTGCCCTGGGGTAGGGAATAGGCAAGAAAATTCAACACATGAGAAATTTTTTAAGAAGTCAATATGAAGAGGGAAGTTGTATTCACTCTTTAACAAAAAAAGGAAAAGAAGAAAAAGGATATGCCTAAAGCTCAGTATAAGGAATTATTAGCCACATGCGTATCCAACCTCCAAAAAGGTTTCAGCTCCCACCAGTCAAATGGCCATCAGCAAAAATCTACAAACTATAAATGCTGAAGGGGTTTTAGAGAACTGTGTAACTCCTAGATGCTGGTGGGATGTAAAGTGGTAACAGCACTAACAAAAACTGAATGGAGCTGCTTTACAAGGTAAAAGTTGAGCTACCATATGATGCGAAAGGGTACCTTTTGAGCCTATAAACTAAGACCACCAGAATCAGAAAGACAGAGGCAGGCAAATGTGCACTGCAGCAATACTAAAATAGCCAAGACATGGAAGCAAAAAAAGGTCCATAAACAAATGAATGGACAAAGAAGAAGTGGTATATAGACAGAATGGAATAGTAGCCTCGGGAAAAAAATGAACAATGCCGTTTTCAGGACTACAGTTGAGCCTAGAAATAATCATATAACGTTAAGTAAGTAAAAAGGGTATGACAAATATCCTGTGATATCATTTATGCATGTTATCCTAAGATTGCTACCAATGAACATATTTCCACAGAAAAAGACACTCACAGACTTATCAAATAAACTAATGGTTAGCCAAAATGAAAGGTGGGAGGATGGGTAAGTTAGGACTATGGGGTTAACATACATATACTAATGTATGTTAAATGTATATAAACATATAACAGATAAACTTTATGAATTATATAATCACGAATACCTTTAAAATATACATTCTGTGATCACATACATGGTAACAGGATCCGAAGATGAACAGACATATGTAGGAATCATTAAGCAGATTCTGTACAGCCAGACAATCAAAACACTCCAATCAAATTTACCCCGATAAGAAATAGAAATTATATTTAAAAAACAAACATAAGTAAGGAGACATAAACTTCTGCGGCTTGTCCCAGCACATTCCACTCTAATTTACAACCTCGGAACCCTACCTCCAGGAAGACTCTGTTGCCAAAGTCACAAGAGTTGAGAACGTAATAATGCTGCCGCCTTGTGGCTGTTTCCCACAAGAGCAGCTTTAAACCCAGTGCCAATGGTTGCTTATATAGTCACAAGGACTGCACGCTGTAAATGCCACAGGCCCTCAACAATGCCCTGGGGTAGGGAATAGGCAAGAAAATTCAACACATGAGAAGTTTTTCAAGAAATCAATCAGAGGAGGGAAGTTGTACTCACTCTTTAAAAAAAAAGGAAAAGAAAAAAAAGGACATGCGTAAAGCTAATTATTAGCCACATGCAAATTCAAATTCAAAAAGGTTTCAGCTCACACCAGTCAGGACCATCAGCAAAAAGTCTACAAACTATAAATGCTGAAGGGGTTTTAGAGACCTGTGTACCTTCTAGCTGCTGCTGGGATTTAAAGTGGTAACAGCACTAACGCAAACTGAATGGAGCTGCTTGAAAAGGTAAAAATTGAGCTACCATATGATGCGGCAGGGCAACTTTTGGGCCTATAAACTAAGACCAGCAGAATCAGAAAGACAGAGGCAGGCAAATGTGCACTGCAGCAATACTGAAATAGCCAAGACATGGAAGCAAAAAAGGGTCCATAAACAGATGAATGGGCAAAGAAGAAGTGGTATATGGACAGAATGGAATGGTAGCCTTGGGAAAAAATGAAGAATGCCGTTTTCAGGACTACAGTAGAGCCTATAAATATTCATATAACTTTAAGTAAGTAAAAAGGGTATGACAAATATCCTATGATATCATTTATACATGTTATCCTAAGATTGCTACCAATGAACATATTTCCACAGAAAAAGACACTCACAGACTTATCAAATAAACTAATGGTTAGCCAAAATGAAAGGTGGGAGGATGGGTAAATTAGGACTATGGGGTTAACATACATATACTAATGTATGTTAAATGTATATAAACATATAACAGATAAACTTTATGAATTATATAATCACGAATACCTTTAAAATATACATTCTGTAAACAAACACATGGTAACAGCATCTGAAGACGAACTGACATATGTATGAATCATTGAGCAGATTCTGTACAGCCAGACAATGAAAACACTCTAATCAAATTTCCTCCGATAAGAAATAGAAATTAAATTTAAAAAAGAAACCTAAGTAAGGAGACATAAACTTCTGGGGGCTTGTCCCAGCACATTCCACTCTAATTTACAACCTCAGAACACTACCTCCAGGAAAAGTCTGTTGCCCTATGAACAAGAGATGAGAACGTAATAATGCTGCTGCCTTGTGGCTGTTTCCCACAACAGCAGCTTTAAACCCAGTGCTAATGGTTGCTTATATAGTCACAAGGACTGCAGGGCTGTAAATGACACACGCCCTCAAAAATGCCCTGGGGTAGGGAATAGGCAAGAAAATTCAACACGTGAGAATTTTTTCAAGAAGTCAATCAGAGGAGGGAAGTTGTACTCTTTAAAAAAAAAGGAAAAGAAAAAAAGGACATGCCTAAAGCTCAGTATAAGGAATTATTAGCCACATGCAAATTCAAAGTCAAAAAGGGTGCAGCTCACACCGGTCATGACCATCAGCAAAAAGTCTACAAACGATAAATGCTGAAGGGGTTTTAGAGAACTGTGTACTTTCTAGCTGCTGGTGGGATGTAAAGTGGTAACAGCACTAACGCAAACTGAATCGAGCTGCTTGAAGAGGTAAAAATTGAGCTACCATATGATGCGGCAGGGCACCTTTGGGCCTATAACCTAAGACCACCAGAATCGGAAAGACAGATGCAGGCAAATGTGCACTGAAACAATATTGAAATAGCCAAGACATGAAAGGAAAAAAAATGTCCATAAACAGATGAATGGACAAAGACGAAGTGGTAAATGTACCATATGGAATAGTAGCTTCGCGAAAAAAATGAACAATGCCGTTTTTACGACTACAGTGGAGCCTAGAAATAATCATATAAGGTTAAGTAAGTCAAAAGGGTATGACAAATATCCTATGATATCATTTATACATGTTATCCTAAGATTGCTACCAATGAACATATTTCCACAGAAAAAGACACTCACAGACTTATCAAATAAACTAATGGTTAGCCAAAATGAAAGGTGGGAGGATGGGTAAATTAGGACTATGGGGTTAACATACATATACTAATGTATGTTAAATGTATATAAACATATAACAGATAAACTATATGTATTATATAATCACCAAGACCTTTAAAATATACATTTTGTAATCACATACATGGTAACAGGATCCGAAGATGAACAGACATATGTAGGAGTCTTTTAGCAGATTCTGTACAGCCAGACAATCAAAACACTCTAATCAAATTTACTCCGATAAGAAATAGAAATTAAATTTAATAAACAAACATAAGTAAGGAGACATAAACTTCTGGGGGCTTGTCCCAGCACATTCCACTCTAATTTACAACCTTGCAACACTACCTCCAGGAAGACTCTATTGCTGTAGTAACAAGAGTTGAGAACGTAATAATGCTGCCGCCTTGTGGCTGTTTCCCACAACAGCAGTTTTAAACCCAGTGCTAATGGTTGCTTAATAGTCACAACGACTGCAGGGGTCTAAATGACACATGCCCTCAAAAATTGCCCTGGGGTAGGGAATAGGCAAGAAAATTCAACACATGAGAAATTTTTCAAGAAGTCAATATGAAGAGGGAAGTTGTATTCACTCTTTAACAAAAAAAGGAAAAGAAGAAAAAGGATATGCCTAAAGCTCAGTATAAGGAATTATTAGCCACATGCGTATCCAACCTCCAAAAAGGTTTCAGCTCCCACCAGTCAAATGGCCATCAGCAAAAATCTACAAACTATAAATGCTGAAGGGGTTTTAGAGAACTGTGTAACTCCTAGATGCTGGTGGGATATAAAGTGGTAACAGCACTAACAAAAACTGAATGGAGCTGCTTTACAAGGTAAAAATTGAGCTACCATATGATGCGAAAGGGTACCTTTTGAGCCTATAAACTAAGACCACCAGAATGAGAAAGACAGAGGCAGGCAAATGTGCACTGCAGCAATACTGAAATAGCCAAGACATGGAAGCAAAAAAAGGTCCATAAACAGATGAATGGACAAAGAAGAAGTGGTATATGGACAGAATGGAATGGTAGCCTTGGGAAAAAATGAACAATGCCGTTTTCAGGACTACAGTTGAGCCTGTAAATAGTCATATAACTTTAAGTAAGTAAAAAGGGTATGACAAATATCCTATGATATCATTTATACATGTTATCCTAAGATTGCTACCAATGAACATATTTCCACAGAAAAAGACACTCACAGACTTATCAAATAAACTAATGGTTAGCCAAAATGAAAGGTGGGAGGATGGGTAAATTAGGACTATGGGGTTAACATACATATACTAATGTTATGTTAAATGTATATAAACATATAACAGATAAACTATATTAATCATATAATCACCAATACCTTTAAAATATACATTCTGTAATCACATACATGGTAACAGGATCCGAAGATGAACAGACATATGTAGGAGTCTTTTAGCAGATTCTGTACAGCCAGACAATCAAAACACTCTAATCAAATTTACTCCGATAAGAAATAGAAATTAAATTTAATAAACAAACATAAGTAAGGAGACATAAACTTCTGGGGGCTTGTCCCAGCACATTCCACTCTAATTTACAACCTTGCAACACTACCTCCAGGAAGACTCTATTGCTGTAGTAACAAGAGTTGAGAACGTAATAATGCTGCCGCCTTGTGGCTGTTTCCCACAACAGCAGTTTTAAACCCAGTGCTAATGGTTGCTTAATAGTCACAACGACTGCAGAGGTCTAAATGACACATGCCCTCAAAAATTGCCCTGGGGTAGGGAATAGGCAAGAAAATTCAACACATGAGAAATTTTTCAAGAAGTCAATATGAAGAGGGAAGTTGTATTCACTCTTTAACAAAAAAAGGAAAAGAAGAAAAAGGATATGCCTAAAGCTCAGTATAAGGAATTATTAGCCACATGCGTATCCAACCTCCAAAAAGGTTTCAGCTCACACCAGTCAAATGGCCATCAGCAAAAATCTACAAACTATAAATGCTGAAGGGGTTTTAGAGAACTGTGTAACTCCTAGATGCTGGTGGGATATAAAGTGGTAACAGCACTAACAAAAACTGAATGGAGCTGCTTTACAAGGTAAAAATTGAGCTACCATATGATGCGAAAGGGTACCTTTTGAGCCTATAAACTAAGACCACCAGAATGAGAAAGACAGAGGCAGGCAAATGTGCACTGCAGCAATACTAAAATAGCCAAGACATGGAAGCAAAAAAAGGTCCATCAACAGATGAATGGAAAAAGAAGAAGTGGTATATGGACAGAATGGAATAGTAGCCTCGGGAAAAATATGAACAATGCCGTTTTCAGGACTACAGTTGGGCCTAGAAATAATCATATAACGTTAAGTAAGTCAAAAGGGTATGAGAAATATCCTATGATATCATTTATACATGTTATCCTAAGATTGCTACCAATGAACACATTTCCACAGAAAAAAGACACAGACTTATCAAATAAACTAAAGGTTAGCCAAAATGAAAGGTGGGAAGATGGGTAAATTAGGACTATGGGGTTAACATACATATACTAATGTATGTTAAATGTATATAAACATATAACATATAAACTATATGAATTATATAATCACCAATACCTTCAAAATATACCTTGTGTAATCTCATACATGGTAACAGGATCCGAAGATGATCAGACATATGTGTGACTCATTGAGCAGATTCTGTACAGCCAGACAATCAAAACACTCGAATCAAATTTACTCCGATAAGAAATAGAATTTAAACTTAAAAAACAAACATAAGTAAGGAGACATAAACTTCTGGGGGCTTGTCCCAGCACATTCCACTCTAATTTACAACCTCGGAACACGACCTCCAGGAAGACTCTGTTGCACTACTAACAAGAGTTGAGAACGTAATAATGCTGCCGCCTTGTGGCTGTTTCCCACAACAGCAGCTTTAAACCTAGTGCTAATGGTTGCTTATATAGTCACAAGGACTGCACGCTGTAAATGACACACGCCCTCAAAAATGCCCTGGGGTAGGGAATAGGCAAGAAAATTCAACACATGAGAATTTTTTCAAGAAGTCAATAAGAGGAGGGAAGTTGTACTCACTCTTTAAAAAAAAAGGAAAAGAAAAAAAAGGACATGCGTAAAGCTCAGTATAAGGAATTATTAGCCACATGCAAATTCAAATTCAAAAAGGTTTCAGCTCACACCAGTCAGGACCATCAGCAAAAAGTCTACAAACTATAAATGCTGAAGGGGTTTTAGAGACCTGTGTACCTTCTAGCTGCTGCTGGGATTTAAAGTGGTAACAGCACTAACGCAAACTGAATGGAGCTGCTTGAAAAGGTAAAAATTGAGCTACCATATGATGCGGCAGGGCAACTTTTGGGCCTATAAACTAAGACCAGCAGAATCAGAAAGACAGAGGCAGGCAAATGTGCACTGCAGCAATACTGAAATAGCCAAGACATGGAAGCAAAAAAGGGTCCATAAACAGATGAATGGGCAAAGAAGAAGTGGTATATGGACAGAATGGAATGGTAGCCTTGGGAAAAAATGAAGAATGCCGTTTTCAGGACTACAGTAGAGCCTATAAATATTCATATAACTTTAAGTAAGTAAAAAGGGTATGACAAATATCGTATGATATCATTTATACATGTTATCCTAAGATTGCTACCAATGAACATATTTCCACAGAAAAAGACACTCACAGACTTATCAAATAAACTAATGGTTAGCCAAAATGAAAGGTGGGAGGATGGGTAAATTAGGACTATGGGGTTAACATACATATACTAATGTATGTTAAATGTATATAAACATATAACAGATAAACTTTATGAATTATATAATCACGAATACCTTTAAAATATACATTCTGTAAACAAACACATGGTAACAGCATCTGAAGACGAACTGACATATGTATGAATCATTGAGCAGATTCTGTACAGCCAGACAATGAAAACACTCTAATCAAATTTCCTCCGATAAGAAATAGAAATTAAATTTAAAAAAGAAACCTAAGTAAGGAGACATAAACTTCTGGGGGCTTGTCCCAGCACATTCCACTCTAATTTACAACCTCAGAACACTACCTCCAGGAAAAGTCTGTTGCCCTATGAACAAGAGATGAGAACGTAATAATGCTGCTGCCTTGTGGCTGTTTCCCACAACAGCAGCTTTAAACCCAGTGCTAATGGTTGCTTATATAGTCACAAGGACTGCAGGGCTGTAAATGACACACGCCCTCAAAAATGCCCTGGGGTAGGGAATAGGCAAGAAAATTCAACACGTGAGAATTTTTTCAAGAAGTCAATCAGAGGAGGGAAGTTGTACTCTTTAAAAAAAAAGGAAAAGAAAAAAAGGACATGCCTAAAGCTCAGTATAAGGAATTATTAGCCACATGCAAATTCAAAGTCAAAAAGGGTGCAGCTCACACCGGTCATGACCATCAGCAAAAAGTCTACAAACGATAAATGCTGAAGGGGTTTTAGAGAACTGTGTACTTTCTAGCTGCTGGTGGGATGTAAAGTGGTAACAGCACTAACGCAAACTGAATCGAGCTGCTTGAAGAGGTAAAAATTGAGCTACCATATGATGCGGCAGGGCACCTTTGGGCCTATAACCTAAGACCACCAGAATCGGAAAGACAGATGCAGGCAAATGTGCACTGAAACAATATTGAAATAGCCAAGACATGAAAGGAAAAAAAATGTCCATAAACAGATGAATGGACAAAGACGAAGTGGTAAATGTACCATATGGAATAGTAGCTTCGCGAAAAAAATGAACAATGCCGTTTTTACGACTACAGTGGAGCCTAGAAATAATCATATAAGGTTAAGTAAGTCAAAAGGGTATGACAAATATCCTATGATATCATTTATACATGTTATCCTAAGATTGCTACCAATGAACATATTTCCACAGAAAAAGACACTCACAGACTTATCAAATAAACTAATGGTTAGCCAAAATGAAAGGTGGGAGGATGGGTAAATTAGGACTATGGGGTTAACATACATATACTAATGTATGTTAAATGTATATAAACATATAACAGATAAACTATATGTATTATATAATCACCAAGACCTTTAAAATATACATTTTGTAATCACATACATGGTAACAGGATCCGAAGATGAACAGACATATGTAGGAGTCTTTGAGCAGATTCTGTACAGCCAGACAATCAAAACACTCTAATCAAATTTACTCCGATAAGAAATAGAAATTAAATTTAATAAACAAACATAAGTAAGGAGACATAAACTTCTGGGGGCTTGTCCCAGCACATTCCACTCTAATTTACAACCTTGCAACACTACCTCCAGGAAGACTCTATTGCTGTAGTAACAAGAGTTGAGAACGTAATAATGCTGCCGCCTTGTGGCTGTTTCCCACAACAGCAGTTTTAAACCCAGTGCTAATGGTTGCTTAATAGTCACAACGACTGCAGGGGTCTAAATGACACATGCCCTCAAAAATTGCCCTGGGGTAGGGAATAGGCAAGAAAATTCAACACATGAGAAATTTTTCAAGAAGTCAATATGAAGAGGGAAGTTGTATTCACTCTTTAACAAAAAAAGGAAAAGAAGAAAAAGGATATGCCTAAAGCTCAGTATAAGGAATTATTAGCCACATGCGTATCCAACCTCCAAAAAGGTTTCAGCTCCCACCAGTCAAATGGCCATCAGCAAAAATCTACAAACTATAAATGCTGAAGGGGTTTTAGAGAACTGTGTAACTCCTAGATGCTGGTGGGATATAAAGTGGTAACAGCACTAACAAAAACTGAATGGAGCTGCTTTACAAGGTAAAAATTGAGCTACCATATGATGCGAAAGGGTACCTTTTGAGCCTATAAACTAAGACCACCAGAATGAGAAAGACAGAGGCAGGCAAATGTGCACTGCAGCAATACTGAAATAGCCAAGACATGGAAGCAAAAAAAGGTCCATAAACAGATGAATGGACAAAGAAGAAGTGGTATATGGACAGAATGGAATGGTAGCCTTGGGAAAAAATGAACAATGCCGTTTTCAGGACTACAGTTGAGCCTGTAAATAGTCATATAACTTTAAGTAAGTAAAAAGGGTATGACAAATATCCTATGATATCATTTATACATGTTATCCTAAGATTGCTACCAATGAACATATTTCCACAGAAAAAGACACTCACAGACTTATCAAATAAACTAATGGTTAGCCAAAATGAAAGGTGGGAGGATGGGTAAATTAGGACTATGGGGTTAACATACATATACTAATGTTATGTTAAATGTATATAAACATATAACAGATAAACTATATTAATCATATAATCACCAATACCTTTAAAATATACATTCTGTAATCACATACATGGTAACAGGATCCGAAGATGAACAGACATATGTAGGAGTCTTTTAGCAGATTCTGTACAGCCAGACAATCAAAACACTCTAATCAAATTTACTCCGATAAGAAATAGAAATTAAATTTAATAAACAAACATAAGTAAGGAGACATAAACTTCTGGGGGCTTGTCCCAGCACATTCCACTCTAATTTACAACCTTGCAACACTACCTCCAGGAAGACTCTATTGCTGTAGTAACAAGAGTTGAGAACGTAATAATGCTGCCGCCTTGTGGCTGTTTCCCACAACAGCAGTTTTAAACCCAGTGCTAATGGTTGCTTAATAGTCACAACGACTGCAGAGGTCTAAATGACACATGCCCTCAAAAATTGCCCTGGGGTAGGGAATAGGCAAGAAAATTCAACACATGAGAAATTTTTCAAGAAGTCAATATGAAGAGGGAAGTTGTATTCACTCTTTAACAAAAAAAGGAAAAGAAGAAAAAGGATATGCCTAAAGCTCAGTATAAGGAATTATTAGCCACATGCGTATCCAACCTCCAAAAAGGTTTCAGCTCACACCAGTCAAATGGCCATCAGCAAAAATCTACAAACTATAAATGCTGAAGGGGTTTTAGAGAACTGTGTAACTCCTAGATGCTGGTGGGATATAAAGTGGTAACAGCACTAACAAAAACTGAATGGAGCTGCTTTACAAGGTAAAAATTGAGCTACCATATGATGCGAAAGGGTACCTTTTGAGCCTATAAACTAAGACCACCAGAATGAGAAAGACAGAGGCAGGCAAATGTGCACTGCAGCAATACTAAAATAGCCAAGACATGGAAGCAAAAAAAGGTCCATCAACAGATGAATGGAAAAAGAAGAAGTGGTATATGGACAGAATGGAATAGTAGCCTCGGGAAAAATATGAACAATGCCGTTTTCAGGACTACAGTTGGGCCTAGAAATAATCATATAACGTTAAGTAAGTCAAAAGGGTATGAGAAATATCCTATGATATCATTTATACATGTTATCCTAAGATTGCTACCAATGAACACATTTCCACAGAAAAAAGACACAGACTTATCAAATAAACTAAAGGTTAGCCAAAATGAAAGGTGGGAAGATGGGTAAATTAGGACTATGGGGTTAACATACATATACTAATGTATGTTAAATGTATATAAACATATAACATATAAACTATATGAATTATATAATCACCAATACCTTCAAAATATACCTTGTGTAATCTCATACATGGTAACAGGATCCGAAGATGATCAGACATATGTGTGACTCATTGAGCAGATTCTGTACAGCCAGACAATCAAAACACTCGAATCAAATTTACTCCGATAAGAAATAGAATTTAAACTTAAAAAACAAACATAAGTAAGGAGACATAAACTTCTGGGGGCTTGTCCCAGCACATTCCACTCTAATTTACAACCTCGGAACACGACCTCCAGGAAGACTCTGTTGCTCTACTAACAAGAGTTGAGAACGTAATAATGCTGCCGCCTTGTGGCTGTTTCCCACAACAGCAGCTTTAAACCCAGTGCTAATGGTTGCTTATATAGTCACAAGGACTGCACGCTGTAAATGACACACGCCCTCAAAAATGCCCTGGGGTAGGGAATAGGCAAGAAAATTCAACACATGAGAATTTTTTCAAGAAGTCAATAAGAGGAGGGAAGTTGTACTCACTCTTTAAAAAAAAAGGAAAAGAAAAAAAAGGACATGCGTAAAGCTCAGTATAAGGAATTATTAGCCACATGCAAATTCAAATTCAAAAAGGTTTCAGCTCACACCAGTCAGGACCATCAGCAAAAAGTCTACAAACTATAAATGCTGAAGGGGTTTTAGAGACCTGTGTACCTTCTAGCTGCTGCTGGGATTTAAAGTGGTAACAGCACTAACGCAAACTGAATGGAGCTGCTTGAAAAGGTAAAAATTGAGCTACCATATGATGCGGCAGGGCAACTTTTGGGCCTATAAACTAAGACCAGCAGAATCAGAAAGACAGAGGCAGGCAAATGTGCACTGCAGCAATACTGAAATAGCCAAGACATGGAAGCAAAAAAGGGTCCATAAACAGATGAATGGGCAAAGAAGAAGTGGTATATGGACAGAATGGAATGGTAGCCTTGGGAAAAAATGAAGAATGCCGTTTTCAGGACTACAGTAGAGCCTATAAATATTCATATAACTTTAAGTAAGTAAAAAGGGTATGACAAATATCGTATGATATCATTTATACATGTTATCCTAAGATTGCTACCAATGAACATATTTCCACAGAAAAAGACACTCACAGACTTATCAAATAAACTAATGGTTAGCCAAAATGAAAGGTGGGAGGATGGGTAAATTAGGACTATGGGGTTAACATACATATACTAATGTATGTTAAATGTATATAAACATATAACAGATAAACTTTATGAATTATATAATCACGAATACCTTTAAAATATACATTCTGTAAACAAACACATGGTAACAGCATCTGAAGACGAACTGACATATGTATGAATCATTGAGCAGATTCTGTACAGCCAGACAATGAAAACACTCTAATCAAATTTCCTCCGATAAGAAATAGAAATTAAATTTAAAAAAGAAACCTAAGTAAGGAGACATAAACTTCTGGGGGCTTGTCCCAGCACATTCCACTCTAATTTACAACCTCAGAACACTACCTCCAGGAAAAGTCTGTTGCCCTATGAACAAGAGATGAGAACGTAATAATGCTGCTGCCTTGTGGCTGTTTCCCACAACAGCAACTTTAAACCCAGTGCTAATGGTTGCTTATATAGTCACAAGGACTGCAGGGCTGTAAATGACACACGCCCTCAAAAATGCCCTGGGGTAGGGAATAGGCAAGAAAATTCAACACGTGAGAATTTTTTCAAGAAGTCAATCAGAGGAGGGAAGTTGTACTCTTTAAAAAAAAAGGAAAAGAAAAAAAGGACATGCCTAAAGCTCAGTATAAGGAATTATTAGCCACATGCAAATTCAAAGTCAAAAAGGGTGCAGCTCACACCGGTCATGACCATCAGCAAAAAGTCTACAAACGATAAATGCTGAAGGGGTTTTAGAGAACTGTGTACTTTCTAGCTGCTGGTGGGATGTAAAGTGGTAACAGCACTAACGCAAACTGAATCGAGCTGCTTGAAGAGGTAAAAATTGAGCTACCATATGATGCGGCAGGGCACCTTTGGGCCTATAACCTAAGACCACCAGAATCGGAAAGACAGATGCAGGCAAATGTGCACTGAAACAATATTGAAATAGCCAAGACATGAAAGGAAAAAAAATGTCCATAAACAGATGAATGGACAAAGACGAAGTGGTAAATGTACCATATGGAATAGTAGCTTCGCGAAAAAAATGAACAATGCCGTTTTTACGACTACAGTGGAGCCTAGAAATAATCATATAAGGTTAAGTAAGTCAAAAGGGTATGACAAATATCCTATGATATCATTTATACATGTTATCCTAAGATTGCTACCAATGAACATATTTCCACAGAAAAAGACACTCACAGACTTATCAAATAAACTAATGGTTAGCCAAAATGAAAGGTGGGAGGATGGGTAAATTAGGACTATGGGGTTAACATACATATACTAATGTATGTTAAATGTATATAAACATATAACAGATAAACTATATGTATTATATAATCACCAAGACCTTTAAAATATACATTTTGTAATCACATACATGGTAACAGGATCCGAAGATGAACAGACATATGTAGGAGTCTTTTAGCAGATTCTGTACAGCCAGACAATCAAAACACTCTAATCAAATTTACTCCGATAAGAAATAGAAATTAAATTTAATAAACAAACATAAGTAAGGAGACATAAACTTCTGGGGGCTTGTCCCAGCACATTCCACTCTAATTTACAACCTTGCAACACTACCTCCAGGAAGACTCTATTGCTGTAGTAACAAGAGTTGAGAACGTAATAATGCTGCCGCCTTGTGGCTGTTTCCCACAACAGCAGTTTTAAACCCAGTGCTAATGGTTGCTTAATAGTCACAACGACTGCAGGGGTCTAAATGACACATGCCCTCAAAAATTGCCCTGGGGTAGGGAATAGGCAAGAAAATTCAACACATGAGAAATTTTTCAAGAAGTCAATATGAAGAGGGAAGTTGTATTCACTCTTTAACAAAAAAAGGAAAAGAAGAAAAAGGATATGCCTAAAGCTCAGTATAAGGAATTATTAGCCACATGCGTATCCAACCTCCAAAAAGGTTTCAGCTCCCACCAGTCAAATGGCCATCAGCAAAAATCTACAAACTATAAATGCTGAAGGGGTTTTAGAGAACTGTGTAACTCCTAGATGCTGGTGGGATATAAAGTGGTAACAGCACTAACAAAAACTGAATGGAGCTGCTTTACAAGGTAAAAATTGAGCTACCATATGATGCGAAAGGGTACCTTTTGAGCCTATAAACTAAGACCACCAGAATGAGAAAGACAGAGGCAGGCAAATGTGCACTGCAGCAATACTGAAATAGCCAAGACATGGAAGCAAAAAAAGGTCCATAAACAGATGAATGGACAAAGAAGAAGTGGTATATGGACAGAATGGAATGGTAGCCTTGGGAAAAAATGAACAATGCCGTTTTCAGGACTACAGTTGAGCCTGTAAATAGTCATATAACTTTAAGTAAGTAAAAAGGGTATGACAAATATCCTATGATATCATTTATACATGTTATCCTAAGATTGCTACCAATGAACATATTTCCACAGAAAAAGACACTCACAGACTTATCAAATAAACTAATGGTTAGCCAAAATGAAAGGTGGGAGGATGGGTAAATTAGGACTATGGGGTTAACATACATATACTAATGTTATGTTAAATGTATATAAACATATAACAGATAAACTATATTAATCATATAATCACCAATACCTTTAAAATATACATTCTGTAATCACATACATGGTAACAGGATCCGAAGATGAACAGACATATGTAGGAGTCTTTTAGCAGATTCTGTACAGCCAGACAATCAAAACACTCTAATCAAATTTACTCCGATAAGAAATAGAAATTAAATTTAATAAACAAACATAAGTAAGGAGACATAAACTTCTGGGGGCTTGTCCCAGCACATTCCACTCTAATTTACAACCTTGCAACACTACCTCCAGGAAGACTCTATTGCTGTAGTAACAAGAGTTGAGAACGTAATAATGCTGCCGCCTTGTGGCTGTTTCCCACAACAGCAGTTTTAAACCCAGTGCTAATGGTTGCTTAATAGTCACAACGACTGCAGAGGTCTAAATGACACATGCCCTCAAAAATTGCCCTGGGGTAGGGAATAGGCAAGAAAATTCAACACATGAGAAATTTTTCAAGAAGTCAATATGAAGAGGGAAGTTGTATTCACTCTTTAACAAAAAAAGGAAAAGAAGAAAAAGGATATGCCTAAAGCTCAGTATAAGGAATTATTAGCCACATGCGTATCCAACCTCCAAAAAGGTTTCAGCTCACACCAGTCAAATGGCCATCAGCAAAAATCTACAAACTATAAATGCTGAAGGGGTTTTAGAGAACTGTGTAACTCCTAGATGCTGGTGGGATATAAAGTGGTAACAGCACTAACAAAAACTGAATGGAGCTGCTTTACAAGGTAAAAATTGAGCTACCATATGATGCGAAAGGGTACCTTTTGAGCCTATAAACTAAGACCACCAGAATGAGAAAGACAGAGGCAGGCAAATGTGCACTGCAGCAATACTAAAATAGCCAAGACATGGAAGCAAAAAAAGGTCCATCAACAGATGAATGGAAAAAGAAGAAGTGGTATATGGACAGAATGGAATAGTAGCCTCGGGAAAAATATGAACAATGCCGTTTTCAGGACTACAGTTGGGCCTAGAAATAATCATATAACGTTAAGTAAGTCAAAAGGGTATGAGAAATATCCTATGATATCATTTATACATGTTATCCTAAGATTGCTACCAATGAACACATTTCCACAGAAAAAAGACACAGACTTATCAAATAAACTAAAGGTTAGCCAAAATGAAAGGTGGGAAGATGGGTAAATTAGGACTATGGGGTTAACATACATATACTAATGTATGTTAAATGTATATAAACATATAACATATAAACTATATGAATTATATAATCACCAATACCTTCAAAATATACCTTGTGTAATCTCATACATGGTAACAGGATCCGAAGATGATCAGACATATGTGTGACTCATTGAGCAGATTCTGTACAGCCAGACAATCAAAACACTCGAATCAAATTTACTCCGATAAGAAATAGAATTTAAACTTAAAAAACAAACATAAGTAAGGAGACATAAACTTCTGGGGGCTTGTCCCAGCACATTCCACTCTAATTTACAACCTCGGAACACGACCTCCAGGAAGACTCTGTTGCACTACTAACAAGAGTTGAGAACGTAATAATGCTGCCGCCTTGTGGCTGTTTCCCACAACAGCAGCTTTAAACCTAGTGCTAATGGTTGCTTATATAGTCACAAGGACTGCACGCTGTAAATGACACACGCCCTCAAAAATGCCCTGGGGTAGGGAATAGGCAAGAAAATTCAACACATGAGAATTTTTTCAAGAAGTCAATAAGAGGAGGGAAGTTGTACTCACTCTTTAAAAAAAAAGGAAAAGAAAAAAAAGGACATGCGTAAAGCTCAGTATAAGGAATTATTAGCCACATGCAAATTCAAATTCAAAAAGGTTTCAGCTCACACCAGTCAGGACCATCAGCAAAAAGTCTACAAACTATAAATGCTGAAGGGGTTTTAGAGACCTGTGTACCTTCTAGCTGCTGCTGGGATTTAAAGTGGTAACAGCACTAACGCAAACTGAATGGAGCTGCTTGAAAAGGTAAAAATTGAGCTACCATATGATGCGGCAGGGCAACTTTTGGGCCTATAAACTAAGACCAGCAGAATCAGAAAGACAGAGGCAGGCAAATGTGCACTGCAGCAATACTGAAATAGCCAAGACATGGAAGCAAAAAAGGGTCCATAAACAGATGAATGGGCAAAGAAGAAGTGGTATATGGACAGAATGGAATGGTAGCCTTGGGAAAAAATGAAGAATGCCGTTTTCAGGACTACAGTAGAGCCTATAAATATTCATATAACTTTAAGTAAGTAAAAAGGGTATGACAAATATCGTATGATATCATTTATACATGTTATCCTAAGATTGCTACCAATGAACATATTTCCACAGAAAAAGACACTCACAGACTTATCAAATAAACTAATGGTTAGCCAAAATGAAAGGTGGGAGGATGGGTAAATTAGGACTATGGGGTTAACATACATATACTAATGTATGTTAAATGTATATAAACATATAACAGATAAACTTTATGAATTATATAATCACGAATACCTTTAAAATATACATTCTGTAAACAAACACATGGTAACAGCATCTGAAGACGAACTGACATATGTATGAATCATTGAGCAGATTCTGTACAGCCAGACAATGAAAACACTCTAATCAAATTTCCTCCGATAAGAAATAGAAATTAAATTTAAAAAAGAAACCTAAGTAAGGAGACATAAACTTCTGGGGGCTTGTCCCAGCACATTCCACTCTAATTTACAACCTCAGAACACTACCTCCAGGAAAAGTCTGTTGCCCTATGAACAAGAGATGAGAACGTAATAATGCTGCTGCCTTGTGGCTGTTTCCCACAACAGCAGCTTTAAACCCAGTGCTAATGGTTGCTTATATAGTCACAAGGACTGCAGGGCTGTAAATGACACACGCCCTCAAAAATGCCCTGGGGTAGGGAATAGGCAAGAAAATTCAACACGTGAGAATTTTTTCAAGAAGTCAATCAGAGGAGGGAAGTTGTACTCTTTAAAAAAAAAGGAAAAGAAAAAAAGGACATGCCTAAAGCTCAGTATAAGGAATTATTAGCCACATGCAAATTCAAAGTCAAAAAGGGTGCAGCTCACACCGGTCATGACCATCAGCAAAAAGTCTACAAACGATAAATGCTGAAGGGGTTTTAGAGAACTGTGTACTTTCTAGCTGCTGGTGGGATGTAAAGTGGTAACAGCACTAACGCAAACTGAATCGAGCTGCTTGAAGAGGTAAAAATTGAGCTACCATATGATGCGGCAGGGCACCTTTGGGCCTATAACCTAAGACCACCAGAATCGGAAAGACAGATGCAGGCAAATGTGCACTGAAACAATATTGAAATAGCCAAGACATGAAAGGAAAAAAAATGTCCATAAACAGATGAATGGACAAAGACGAAGTGGTAAATGTACCATATGGAATAGTAGCTTCGCGAAAAAAATGAACAATGCCGTTTTTACGACTACAGTGGAGCCTAGAAATAATCATATAAGGTTAAGTAAGTCAAAAGGGTATGACAAATATCCTATGATATCATTTATACATGTTATCCTAAGATTGCTACCAATGAACATATTTCCACAGAAAAAGACACTCACAGACTTATCAAATAAACTAATGGTTAGCCAAAATGAAAGGTGGGAGGATGGGTAAATTAGGACTATGGGGTTAACATACATATACTAATGTATGTTAAATGTATATAAACATATAACAGATAAACTATATGTATTATATAATCACCAAGACCTTTAAAATATACATTTTGTAATCACATACATGGTAACAGGATCCGAAGATGAACAGACATATGTAGGAGTCTTTGAGCAGATTCTGTACAGCCAGACAATCAAAACACTCTAATCAAATTTACTCCGATAAGAAATAGAAATTAAATTTAATAAACAAACATAAGTAAGGAGACATAAACTTCTGGGGGCTTGTCCCAGCACATTCCACTCTAATTTACAACCTTGCAACACTACCTCCAGGAAGACTCTATTGCTGTAGTAACAAGAGTTGAGAACGTAATAATGCTGCCGCCTTGTGGCTGTTTCCCACAACAGCAGTTTTAAACCCAGTGCTAATGGTTGCTTAATAGTCACAACGACTGCAGGGGTCTAAATGACACATGCCCTCAAAAATTGCCCTGGGGTAGGGAATAGGCAAGAAAATTCAACACATGAGAAATTTTTCAAGAAGTCAATATGAAGAGGGAAGTTGTATTCACTCTTTAACAAAAAAAGGAAAAGAAGAAAAAGGATATGCCTAAAGCTCAGTATAAGGAATTATTAGCCACATGCGTATCCAACCTCCAAAAAGGTTTCAGCTCCCACCAGTCAAATGGCCATCAGCAAAAATCTACAAACTATAAATGCTGAAGGGGTTTTAGAGAACTGTGTAACTCCTAGATGCTGGTGGGATATAAAGTGGTAACAGCACTAACAAAAACTGAATGGAGCTGCTTTACAAGGTAAAAATTGAGCTACCATATGATGCGAAAGGGTACCTTTTGAGCCTATAAACTAAGACCACCAGAATGAGAAAGACAGAGGCAGGCAAATGTGCACTGCAGCAATACTGAAATAGCCAAGACATGGAAGCAAAAAAAGGTCCATAAACAGATGAATGGACAAAGAAGAAGTGGTATATGGACAGAATGGAATGGTAGCCTTGGGAAAAAATGAACAATGCCGTTTTCAGGACTACAGTTGAGCCTGTAAATAGTCATATAACTTTAAGTAAGTAAAAAGGGTATGACAAATATCCTATGATATCATTTATACATGTTATCCTAAGATTGCTACCAATGAACATATTTCCACAGAAAAAGACACTCACAGACTTATCAAATAAACTAATGGTTAGCCAAAATGAAAGGTGGGAGGATGGGTAAATTAGGACTATGGGGTTAACATACATATACTAATGTTATGTTAAATGTATATAAACATATAACAGATAAACTATATTAATCATATAATCACCAATACCTTTAAAATATACATTCTGTAATCACATACATGGTAACAGGATCCGAAGATGAACAGACATATGTAGGAGTCTTTTAGCAGATTCTGTACAGCCAGACAATCAAAACACTCTAATCAAATTTACTCCGATAAGAAATAGAAATTAAATTTAATAAACAAACATAAGTAAGGAGACATAAACTTCTGGGGGCTTGTCCCAGCACATTCCACTCTAATTTACAACCTTGCAACACTACCTCCAGGAAGACTCTATTGCTGTAGTAACAAGAGTTGAGAACGTAATAATGCTGCCGCCTTGTGGCTGTTTCCCACAACAGCAGTTTTAAACCCAGTGCTAATGGTTGCTTAATAGTCACAACGACTGCAGAGGTCTAAATGACACATGCCCTCAAAAATTGCCCTGGGGTAGGGAATAGGCAAGAAAATTCAACACATGAGAAATTTTTCAAGAAGTCAATATGAAGAGGGAAGTTGTATTCACTCTTTAACAAAAAAAGGAAAAGAAGAAAAAGGATATGCCTAAAGCTCAGTATAAGGAATTATTAGCCACATGCGTATCCAACCTCCAAAAAGGTTTCAGCTCACACCAGTCAAATGGCCATCAGCAAAAATCTACAAACTATAAATGCTGAAGGGGTTTTAGAGAACTGTGTAACTCCTAGATGCTGGTGGGATATAAAGTGGTAACAGCACTAACAAAAACTGAATGGAGCTGCTTTACAAGGTAAAAATTGAGCTACCATATGATGCGAAAGGGTACCTTTTGAGCCTATAAACTAAGACCACCAGAATGAGAAAGACAGAGGCAGGCAAATGTGCACTGCAGCAATACTAAAATAGCCAAGACATGGAAGCAAAAAAAGGTCCATCAACAGATGAATGGAAAAAGAAGAAGTGGTATATGGACAGAATGGAATAGTAGCCTCGGGAAAAATATGAACAATGCCGTTTTCAGGACTACAGTTGGGCCTAGAAATAATCATATAACGTTAAGTAAGTCAAAAGGGTATGAGAAATATCCTATGATATCATTTATACATGTTATCCTAAGATTGCTACCAATGAACACATTTCCACAGAAAAAAGACACAGACTTATCAAATAAACTAAAGGTTAGCCAAAATGAAAGGTGGGAAGATGGGTAAATTAGGACTATGGGGTTAACATACATATACTAATGTATGTTAAATGTATATAAACATATAACATATAAACTATATGAATTATATAATCACCAATACCTTCAAAATATACCTTGTGTAATCTCATACATGGTAACAGGATCCGAAGATGATCAGACATATGTGTGACTCATTGAGCAGATTCTGTACAGCCAGACAATCAAAACACTCGAATCAAATTTACTCCGATAAGAAATAGAATTTAAACTTAAAAAACAAACATAAGTAAGGAGACATAAACTTCTGGGGGCTTGTCCCAGCACATTCCACTCTAATTTACAACCTCGGAACACGACCTCCAGGAAGACTCTGTTGCACTACTAACAAGAGTTGAGAACGTAATAATGCTGCCGCCTTGTGGCTGTTTCCCACAACAGCAGCTTTAAACCCAGTGCTAATGGTTGCTTATATAGTCACAAGGACTGCACGCTGTAAATGACACACGCCCTCAAAAATGCCCTGGGGTAGGGAATAGGCAAGAAAATTCAACACATGAGAATTTTTTCAAGAAGTCAATAAGAGGAGGGAAGTTGTACTCACTCTTTAAAAAAAAAGGAAAAGAAAAAAAAGGACATGCGTAAAGCTCAGTATAAGGAATTATTAGCCACATGCAAATTCAAATTCAAAAAGGTTTCAGCTCACACCAGTCAGGACCATCAGCAAAAAGTCTACAAACTATAAATGCTGAAGGGGTTTTAGAGACCTGTGTACCTTCTAGCTGCTGCTGGGATTTAAAGTGGTAACAGCACTAACGCAAACTGAATGGAGCTGCTTGAAAAGGTAAAAATTGAGCTACCATATGATGCGGCAGGGCAACTTTTGGGCCTATAAACTAAGACCAGCAGAATCAGAAAGACAGAGGCAGGCAAATGTGCACTGCAGCAATACTGAAATAGCCAAGACATGGAAGCAAAAAAGGGTCCATAAACAGATGAATGGGCAAAGAAGAAGTGGTATATGGACAGAATGGAATGGTAGCCTTGGGAAAAAATGAAGAATGCCGTTTTCAGGACTACAGTAGAGCCTATAAATATTCATATAACTTTAAGTAAGTAAAAAGGGTATGACAAATATCGTATGATATCATTTATACATGTTATCCTAAGATTGCTACCAATGAACATATTTCCACAGAAAAAGACACTCACAGACTTATCAAATAAACTAATGGTTAGCCAAAATGAAAGGTGGGAGGATGGGTAAATTAGGACTATGGGGTTAACATACATATACTAATGTATGTTAAATGTATATAAACATATAACAGATAAACTTTATGAATTATATAATCACGAATACCTTTAAAATATACATTCTGTAAACAAACACATGGTAACAGCATCTGAAGACGAACTGACATATGTATGAATCATTGAGCAGATTCTGTACAGCCAGACAATGAAAACACTCTAATCAAATTTCCTCCGATAAGAAATAGAAATTAAATTTAAAAAAGAAACCTAAGTAAGGAGACATAAACTTCTGGGGGCTTGTCCCAGCACATTCCACTCTAATTTACAACCTCAGAACACTACCTCCAGGAAAAGTCTGTTGCCCTATGAACAAGAGATGAGAACGTAATAATGCTGCTGCCTTGTGGCTGTTTCCCACAACAGCAGCTTTAAACCCAGTGCTAATGGTTGCTTATATAGTCACAAGGACTGCAGGGCTGTAAATGACACACGCCCTCAAAAATGCCCTGGGGTAGGGAATAGGCAAGAAAATTCAACACGTGAGAATTTTTTCAAGAAGTCAATCAGAGGAGGGAAGTTGTACTCTTTAAAAAAAAAGGAAAAGAAAAAAAGGACATGCCTAAAGCTCAGTATAAGGAATTATTAGCCACATGCAAATTCAAAGTCAAAAAGGGTGCAGCTCACACCGGTCATGACCATCAGCAAAAAGTCTACAAACGATAAATGCTGAAGGGGTTTTAGAGAACTGTGTACTTTCTAGCTGCTGGTGGGATGTAAAGTGGTAACAGCACTAACGCAAACTGAATCGAGCTGCTTGAAGAGGTAAAAATTGAGCTACCATATGATGCGGCAGGGCACCTTTGGGCCTATAACCTAAGACCACCAGAATCGGAAAGACAGATGCAGGCAAATGTGCACTGAAACAATATTGAAATAGCCAAGACATGAAAGGAAAAAAAATGTCCATAAACAGATGAATGGACAAAGACGAAGTGGTAAATGTACCATATGGAATAGTAGCTTCGCGAAAAAAATGAACAATGCCGTTTTTACGACTACAGTGGAGCCTAGAAATAATCATATAAGGTTAAGTAAGTCAAAAGGGTATGACAAATATCCTATGATATCATTTATACATGTTATCCTAAGATTGCTACCAATGAACATATTTCCACAGAAAAAGACACTCACAGACTTATCAAATAAACTAATGGTTAGCCAAAATGAAAGGTGGGAGGATGGGTAAATTAGGACTATGGGGTTAACATACATATACTAATGTATGTTAAATGTATATAAACATATAACAGATAAACTATATGTATTATATAATCACCAAGACCTTTAAAATATACATTTTGTAATCACATACATGGTAACAGGATCCGAAGATGAACAGACATATGTAGGAGTCTTTGAGCAGATTCTGTACAGCCAGACAATCAAAACACTCTAATCAAATTTACTCCGATAAGAAATAGAAATTAAATTTAATAAACAAACATAAGTAAGGAGACATAAACTTCTGGGGGCTTGTCCCAGCACATTCCACTCTAATTTACAACCTTGCAACACTACCTCCAGGAAGACTCTATTGCTGTAGTAACAAGAGTTGAGAACGTAATAATGCTGCCGCCTTGTGGCTGTTTCCCACAACAGCAGTTTTAAACCCAGTGCTAATGGTTGCTTAATAGTCACAACGACTGCAGGGGTCTAAATGACACATGCCCTCAAAAATTGCCCTGGGGTAGGGAATAGGCAAGAAAATTCAACACATGAGAAATTTTTCAAGAAGTCAATATGAAGAGGGAAGTTGTATTCACTCTTTAACAAAAAAAGGAAAAGAAGAAAAAGGATATGCCTAAAGCTCAGTATAAGGAATTATTAGCCACATGCGTATCCAACCTCCAAAAAGGTTTCAGCTCCCACCAGTCAAATGGCCATCAGCAAAAATCTACAAACTATAAATGCTGAAGGGGTTTTAGAGAACTGTGTAACTCCTAGATGCTGGTGGGATATAAAGTGGTAACAGCACTAACAAAAACTGAATGGAGCTGCTTTACAAGGTAAAAATTGAGCTACCATATGATGCGAAAGGGTACCTTTTGAGCCTATAAACTAAGACCACCAGAATGAGAAAGACAGAGGCAGGCAAATGTGCACTGCAGCAATACTGAAATAGCCAAGACATGGAAGCAAAAAAAGGTCCATAAACAGATGAATGGACAAAGAAGAAGTGGTATATGGACAGAATGGAATGGTAGCCTTGGGAAAAAATGAACAATGCCGTTTTCAGGACTACAGTTGAGCCTGTAAATAGTCATATAACTTTAAGTAAGTAAAAAGGGTATGACAAATATCCTATGATATCATTTATACATGTTATCCTAAGATTGCTACCAATGAACATATTTCCACAGAAAAAGACACTCACAGACTTATCAAATAAACTAATGGTTAGCCAAAATGAAAGGTGGGAGGATGGGTAAATTAGGACTATGGGGTTAACATACATATACTAATGTTATGTTAAATGTATATAAACATATAACAGATAAACTATATTAATCATATAATCACCAATACCTTTAAAATATACATTCTGTAATCACATACATGGTAACAGGATCCGAAGATGAACAGACATATGTAGGAGTCTTTTAGCAGATTCTGTACAGCCAGACAATCAAAACACTCTAATCAAATTTACTCCGATAAGAAATAGAAATTAAATTTAATAAACAAACATAAGTAAGGAGACATAAACTTCTGGGGGCTTGTCCCAGCACATTCCACTCTAATTTACAACCTTGCAACACTACCTCCAGGAAGACTCTATTGCTGTAGTAACAAGAGTTGAGAACGTAATAATGCTGCCGCCTTGTGGCTGTTTCCCACAACAGCAGTTTTAAACCCAGTGCTAATGGTTGCTTAATAGTCACAACGACTGCAGAGGTCTAAATGACACATGCCCTCAAAAATTGCCCTGGGGTAGGGAATAGGCAAGAAAATTCAACACATGAGAAATTTTTCAAGAAGTCAATATGAAGAGGGAAGTTGTATTCACTCTTTAACAAAAAAAGGAAAAGAAGAAAAAGGATATGCCTAAAGCTCAGTATAAGGAATTATTAGCCACATGCGTATCCAACCTCCAAAAAGGTTTCAGCTCACACCAGTCAAATGGCCATCAGCAAAAATCTACAAACTATAAATGCTGAAGGGGTTTTAGAGAACTGTGTAACTCCTAGATGCTGGTGGGATATAAAGTGGTAACAGCACTAACAAAAACTGAATGGAGCTGCTTTACAAGGTAAAAATTGAGCTACCATATGATGCGAAAGGGTACCTTTTGAGCCTATAAACTAAGACCACCAGAATGAGAAAGACAGAGGCAGGCAAATGTGCACTGCAGCAATACTAAAATAGCCAAGACATGGAAGCAAAAAAAGGTCCATCAACAGATGAATGGAAAAAGAAGAAGTGGTATATGGACAGAATGGAATAGTAGCCTCGGGAAAAATATGAACAATGCCGTTTTCAGGACTACAGTTGGGCCTAGAAATAATCATATAACGTTAAGTAAGTCAAAAGGGTATGAGAAATATCCTATGATATCATTTATACATGTTATCCTAAGATTGCTACCAATGAACACATTTCCACAGAAAAAAGACACAGACTTATCAAATAAACTAAAGGTTAGCCAAAATGAAAGGTGGGAAGATGGGTAAATTAGGACTATGGGGTTAACATACATATACTAATGTATGTTAAATGTATATAAACATATAACATATAAACTATATGAATTATATAATCACCAATACCTTCAAAATATACCTTGTGTAATCTCATACATGGTAACAGGATCCGAAGATGATCAGACATATGTGTGACTCATTGAGCAGATTCTGTACAGCCAGACAATCAAAACACTCGAATCAAATTTACTCCGATAAGAAATAGAATTTAAACTTAAAAAACAAACATAAGTAAGGAGACATAAACTTCTGGGGGCTTGTCCCAGCACATTCCACTCTAATTTACAACCTCGGAACACGACCTCCAGGAAGACTCTGTTGCACTACTAACAAGAGTTGAGAACGTAATAATGCTGCCGCCTTGTGGCTGTTTCCCACAACAGCAGCTTTAAACCCAGTGCTAATGGTTGCTTATATAGTCACAAGGACTGCACGCTGTAAATGACACACGCCCTCAAAAATGCCCTGGGGTAGGGAATAGGCAAGAAAATTCAACACATGAGAATTTTTTCAAGAAGTCAATAAGAGGAGGGAAGTTGTACTCACTCTTTAAAAAAAAAGGAAAAGAAAAAAAAGGACATGCGTAAAGCTCAGTATAAGGAATTATTAGCCACATGCAAATTCAAATTCAAAAAGGTTTCAGCTCACACCAGTCAGGACCATCAGCAAAAAGTCTACAAACTATAAATGCTGAAGGGGTTTTAGAGACCTGTGTACCTTCTAGCTGCTGCTGGGATTTAAAGTGGTAACAGCACTAACGCAAACTGAATGGAGCTGCTTGAAAAGGTAAAAATTGAGCTACCATATGATGCGGCAGGGCAACTTTTGGGCCTATAAACTAAGACCAGCAGAATCAGAAAGACAGAGGCAGGCAAATGTGCACTGCAGCAATACTGAAATAGCCAAGACATGGAAGCAAAAAAGGGTCCATAAACAGATGAATGGGCAAAGAAGAAGTGGTATATGGACAGAATGGAATGGTAGCCTTGGGAAAAAATGAAGAATGCCGTTTTCAGGACTACAGTAGAGCCTATAAATATTCATATAACTTTAAGTAAGTAAAAAGGGTATGACAAATATCGTATGATATCATTTATACATGTTATCCTAAGATTGCTACCAATGAACATATTTCCACAGAAAAAGACACTCACAGACTTATCAAATAAACTAATGGTTAGCCAAAATGAAAGGTGGGAGGATGGGTAAATTAGGACTATGGGGTTAACATACATATACTAATGTATGTTAAATGTATATAAACATATAACAGATAAACTTTATGAATTATATAATCACGAATACCTTTAAAATATACATTCTGTAAACAAACACATGGTAACAGCATCTGAAGACGAACTGACATATGTATGAATCATTGAGCAGATTCTGTACAGCCAGACAATGAAAACACTCTAATCAAATTTCCTCCGATAAGAAATAGAAATTAAATTTAAAAAAGAAACCTAAGTAAGGAGACATAAACTTCTGGGGGCTTGTCCCAGCACATTCCACTCTAATTTACAACCTCAGAACACTACCTCCAGGAAAAGTCTGTTGCCCTATGAACAAGAGATGAGAACGTAATAATGCTGCTGCCTTGTGGCTGTTTCCCACAACAGCAGCTTTAAACCCAGTGCTAATGGTTGCTTATATAGTCACAAGGACTGCAGGGCTGTAAATGACACACGCCCTCAAAAATGCCCTGGGGTAGGGAATAGGCAAGAAAATTCAACACGTGAGAATTTTTTCAAGAAGTCAATCAGAGGAGGGAAGTTGTACTCTTTAAAAAAAAAGGAAAAGAAAAAAAGGACATGCCTAAAGCTCAGTATAAGGAATTATTAGCCACATGCAAATTCAAAGTCAAAAAGGGTGCAGCTCACACCGGTCATGACCATCAGCAAAAAGTCTACAAACGATAAATGCTGAAGGGGTTTTAGAGAACTGTGTACTTTCTAGCTGCTGGTGGGATGTAAAGTGGTAACAGCACTAACGCAAACTGAATCGAGCTGCTTGAAGAGGTAAAAATTGAGCTACCATATGATGCGGCAGGGCACCTTTGGGCCTATAACCTAAGACCACCAGAATCGGAAAGACAGATGCAGGCAAATGTGCACTGAAACAATATTGAAATAGCCAAGACATGAAAGGAAAAAAAATGTCCATAAACAGATGAATGGACAAAGACGAAGTGGTAAATGTACCATATGGAATAGTAGCTTCGCGAAAAAAATGAACAATGCCGTTTTTACGACTACAGTGGAGCCTAGAAATAATCATATAAGGTTAAGTAAGTCAAAAGGGTATGACAAATATCCTATGATATCATTTATACATGTTATCCTAAGATTGCTACCAATGAACATATTTCCACAGAAAAAGACACTCACAGACTTATCAAATAAACTAATGGTTAGCCAAAATGAAAGGTGGGAGGATGGGTAAATTAGGACTATGGGGTTAACATACATATACTAATGTATGTTAAATGTATATAAACATATAACAGATAAACTATATGTATTATATAATCACCAAGACCTTTAAAATATACATTTTGTAATCACATACATGGTAACAGGATCCGAAGATGAACAGACATATGTAGGAGTCTTTGAGCAGATTCTGTACAGCCAGACAATCAAAACACTCTAATCAAATTTACTCCGATAAGAAATAGAAATTAAATTTAATAAACAAACATAAGTAAGGAGACATAAACTTCTGGGGGCTTGTCCCAGCACATTCCACTCTAATTTACAACCTTGCAACACTACCTCCAGGAAGACTCTATTGCTGTAGTAACAAGAGTTGAGAACGTAATAATGCTGCCGCCTTGTGGCTGTTTCCCACAACAGCAGTTTTAAACCCAGTGCTAATGGTTGCTTAATAGTCACAACGACTGCAGGGGTCTAAATGACACATGCCCTCAAAAATTGCCCTGGGGTAGGGAATAGGCAAGAAAATTCAACACATGAGAAATTTTTCAAGAAGTCAATATGAAGAGGGAAGTTGTATTCACTCTTTAACAAAAAAAGGAAAAGAAGAAAAAGGATATGCCTAAAGCTCAGTATAAGGAATTATTAGCCACATGCGTATCCAACCTCCAAAAAGGTTTCAGCTCCCACCAGTCAAATGGCCATCAGCAAAAATCTACAAACTATAAATGCTGAAGGGGTTTTAGAGAACTGTGTAACTCCTAGATGCTGGTGGGATATAAAGTGGTAACAGCACTAACAAAAACTGAATGGAGCTGCTTTACAAGGTAAAAATTGAGCTACCATATGATGCGAAAGGGTACCTTTTGAGCCTATAAACTAAGACCACCAGAATGAGAAAGACAGAGGCAGGCAAATGTGCACTGCAGCAATACTGAAATAGCCAAGACATGGAAGCAAAAAAAGGTCCATAAACAGATGAATGGACAAAGAAGAAGTGGTATATGGACAGAATGGAATGGTAGCCTTGGGAAAAAATGAACAATGCCGTTTTCAGGACTACAGTTGAGCCTGTAAATAGTCATATAACTTTAAGTAAGTAAAAAGGGTATGACAAATATCCTATGATATCATTTATACATGTTATCCTAAGATTGCTACCAATGAACATATTTCCACAGAAAAAGACACTCACAGACTTATCAAATAAACTAATGGTTAGCCAAAATGAAAGGTGGGAGGATGGGTAAATTAGGACTATGGGGTTAACATACATATACTAATGTTATGTTAAATGTATATAAACATATAACAGATAAACTATATTAATCATATAATCACCAATACCTTTAAAATATACATTCTGTAATCACATACATGGTAACAGGATCCGAAGATGAACAGACATATGTAGGAGTCTTTTAGCAGATTCTGTACAGCCAGACAATCAAAACACTCTAATCAAATTTACTCCGATAAGAAATAGAAATTAAATTTAATAAACAAACATAAGTAAGGAGACATAAACTTCTGGGGGCTTGTCCCAGCACATTCCACTCTAATTTACAACCTTGCAACACTACCTCCAGGAAGACTCTATTGCTGTAGTAACAAGAGTTGAGAACGTAATAATGCTGCCGCCTTGTGGCTGTTTCCCACAACAGCAGTTTTAAACCCAGTGCTAATGGTTGCTTAATAGTCACAACGACTGCAGAGGTCTAAATGACACATGCCCTCAAAAATTGCCCTGGGGTAGGGAATAGGCAAGAAAATTCAACACATGAGAAATTTTTCAAGAAGTCAATATGAAGAGGGAAGTTGTATTCACTCTTTAACAAAAAAAGGAAAAGAAGAAAAAGGATATGCCTAAAGCTCAGTA